>NW_020174438.1:2480871-2517794 GCF_003031525.2 Neophocaena asiaeorientalis asiaeorientalis
AAATCAAATCCCATAACTGCTGGGCGGGTGACTCACAGACTGGAGAACACTTATACCACAGAAGTCCACCCACTGGAGGGAAGGTTCTGAGCCCAACATCAGGCTTCCCAACCTGGGGGTCCGGCAACGGGAAGAGGCATCCCCAGAGAATCAGACTTTGAAGGCTAGTGGGATTTGACTTTAGGACTTCAACAAGACTGGGGGAAACAGAGACTCCACTCTTGGAGGGCACACACAAAGTAGTGTGTGCATCAGGACCCAGGGGAAGGAGCAGTGACCCCATAGGAGACTGAACCACATCTACCTGCTAGTGTTGGAGGGTCTCCTGCAGAGGTGGGGGGGTGGCTGTGGCTCACCATGGGGACAAGGACACTGGCAGCAGAAGTTCTGGGAAGTACTCCTTGGCATTAGCCCCACCGAAGAGCCTACAGGCTCCAGTGCTGGGTCGCCTCAGGCCAAACAACCAACAGGGAGGGGACTCAGCCCCACCCATCAGCAGAAAATCAGATTAAAGTTTTACTGAGCTCTGCCCACCAGAGGAACACCCAGTTCTACCCACCACCAGTCACTTCCATCAGGAAGCTTGCACAAGCCTCTTAGATAGCCTCATGAGAAGAGGGCACACAGCAGAAGCAAGAAGAACTACAATCCTGTAGCCTGTGGAACAAAATCCACATTCACAGAAAGACAGACAAAATGAAAAGGCAGAGGACTATGTACCAGATGAAGGACAAGATAAAACCCCATAAAAACAACTAAATGAAGGGGCGATAGGCAACCTTTCAAAAAAAGAATTCAGAATAATGATAGTGAAGATGATCCAGGACCTTGGAAAAAGAATGGAGGCAAAGATCGAGACGATGCAAAAAATGTACAACAAAGACCTGGAAGAATTAAAGAATAAACACCTAGAAAAATTAAAGAACAAACAAACAGAGATGAACAATACAATAACTGAAATGAAAAATACACTAGAAGGAATCAATAGCAGAATAACTGAGGCAGAAGAATGGACAAGTGACCTGGAAGACAGAATGGTGGAATTCAATGCCATGGAAAAGAATAAAGAAAAAGAGTGAAAAGGAATAAGGACAGTCTAAGAGACCTCTGGGACAACATTAAATGCACCAACATTCACATTATAGGGGTGTCAGAAGGAGAAGAGAGAGAGAAAGGACCCAAGAAAATATTTGAAGAGATTATAGTCGAAAATTTCCCTAACATGGGAAAGGAAATAGCCACTCAAGTCCGGGAAGCGCAGAGAAATAAACCCAAGGAGAAACAAGCCGAGACACATAGTAATCAAACTGGCAAAAATTAAAGACAAGTTATTACAAGCAACAAGGGAAAAATGACAAATAACATAGAAGGGAACTCCCATAAGGTTCACAGCTGATTTCTTAGCAGAAATTCTAAAAGCCAGAACGGAGAGCCACGATATATTTAAAGTGATGAAAGGGAAGATTACTCTCCCCGGCAAGGATCTAATTCAGATTCAAAAGAGAAATCAAAAGCTTTACAGGCAAGCAAAAGCTAAAAGAATTCTGCACCACCAAACCAGATCTAAAACAAATGCTAAAAGAACTTCTCTAAGTGGGAAACACAAAAGAAGAAAAAAACCTACAAAAACCCAAAACAATTAAGAAAATGTTAATAGGAACAGACATATTGATAATTACATTAAATGTGAATGGATCAAATGCTCCAACCAAAAGACACAGGCTTGCTGAATGGATACAAAAACAGGACCCGTATATATGCTGTCTACAAGAGATCCACTTCAGACCGAGGGACACACACAGGCTGACAGTGAGGGGATGGAAAAAGATATTCCATGCAAATGGAAGTTAAAAGAAAGCTGAAGTAGCAATACTCATATCAGATAAAATAGACTTTAAAATAAGGAATGTTACAAGAGACAAGGAAGGACACTACATTATGATCAAGGGATCAATCCAAGAAGAAGATAAAACAATTATAAATATATATGCACCCAACAAAGGAGCACCTCAATACATAAGGCAAATTTAACAGCCATAAAAGAAGAAATTGACAGTACCACAATAATAGTGGGGGACTTTAACACTTCACTTACACCAATGGACAGATCACCCAGACCGAAAATTAATAATGAAACACAAGCTTTAAATGACACAATGGACCAGATAGATTTAATTGATATTTATAGGACATTCCATCTGAAAACAACAGATTACACTTTCTTCTCAAGTGCACATGAAACATTCTCAAGGATAGGTCACATCTTGGGTCACAAGTCAAGCCTCAGTAAATTTAAGAAAACTGAAATCATATGAAGCATCTTTTCCGACCACAACACTATGAGATTAGAAATAAATTACAGTGAAAAAAACATAAAAAGACACAAACACATGGAGGCTAAACAATATGTTACTCAATAACCAAGAGATCACTGGAGAAATCAAAGAGGAAATCAAAAAATACCTAGACACAAATGACAATGAAAACAATATATTCAAATCAATCAATGTGATACACCATATGAACAAATTGAAGAATAAAAACCATATGATCACCTCAAAAGCAAAAGTTTTTCTGCATCTCTATGCCCACTTTTCTCCAGAAAGTGGGCATAGAGGGAACCTACCTCAACATAATAAAGCCCATATATGACAAACTCACAGCAAACATCATTCTCAACTGTGAAAAACAAAGAATTTCAGGAACAAGACAGGAACAAGGGAAGGATGTCCACTCTAGCCAAGTAGAGACGTGGATGCTCCTAGAGACTGTCATACAGAGTGAAGTAAGTCAGAAAGAGAAAACAAATAACGTCTATTAACACATATATGTGGAATCTAGAAACATGGTACAGATGAACCAGTTTGCAAGGCAGAAATAGAGACACAGATGTAGAAAACAAACGTATGGACACCAAGGGGGGAAGCGGGGGTGGGGGTGATGGTGGTGCGATGAATTGGGAGATTGGATTGACATATATACACTAACATGTATAAAATAGATAACTAATAAGAACCTGCTGTTTTAAAAAAATTCAATAAAAATCAATGCTTCTTGTATGCAATGACATAATCCCTTAATATTAAAAGGCAAAAAAGTCTAATCATTTTATTAGTATAAATTTATATTTTTATCTTAAAGAACAAGTCTGGATTCCCTAATGAGAAATATGTTGTCTGCTATTGGATTCACCTAATCCACTCTCCACAACTCATTCGAGGATTGATAGAACTGACTCTCTGAAACATGTTTAGAATGTTTTTTCTCCTCATTTTTAAGGGCTAACATACAAAACTAATTAAACTTCAACATACATCAATGGTTCCCCTATAGCTTACATTATCTTATTTTTCAGTAGTTTTAGTTTATCTAAGTCAAATGCCCCTTGAGTAATTCTTTGAAGATAAGGTTGCCCACTGGAAAATTTCTGTAGGTTCTGTGGATTTAAGAATTCTTTTCAGTAGTCTTGATAGGATGATCTCAAGCTATTCTACCTGTGATGGCCTGAAATGTTATCTTTCTCTCTTCTTTAGTTGCTTGATGCCATCATCCTTTATTTCTAAAGTTCAGGGATTTAACAAGCATATATCTAAATGTCTTTCTCTTGAATGTTAAACCTTTGAAAGAAACTGTGTGCCATTTCCATTTTCAGGCCATGAATTATTACCTTGGATCCTCTCCTATTGAAGAAATGACAAGTTTTCATATTACACTGCAACTACCAGCGTTTAGTAGAGGTATGCTGGCCATTGGTAGAGGCTGCCCAAGGTACTCAGTTAAGGAAACTTCTGAAGCCTTATCTTGGCTCAGAGGGAAAGACTGCTGGGATATATTAGTGACAACTGTCTTGGGAGTGGGCTGGGTAAGTGGGGAGGGGAGGAGTGGCAGCAATAAGAACCACTTTTTTGCTAGACCTGCTGTATTATATCATTGCCTATGAATTTTCATATTTATAACCTCCTCTGACTTTGGACTACTTACAGTGAATAGGGTAGGTCTCTGAGTCTGTCTTCTACGTCAGCAACTTTTTCTTGCACTATTGTCCATTCTGTTCTTGTTTTTAAAAAATTGGATTTTACACATTACCTACTGCAACACTCATTGTTTTTCTGTTTCCATCAATATTTTTAAGCAGTTTATTATAATAAAATTATAATTCATTTTTCCTAAAATTAAAAAATTATCTGTTTTTAGCATCTGGCATTTCTTATTCAGGAGAAGAGTTTCTATGGCTTTGCTTTATTTATCTGCATTACTAATATTTTAGAAAATGTAATTCTGCTTTACATTTTCCACTTTAGTTATTATGCTTTGGATTTGTCTTCTTGCATTTAATTTTTGTTGTTGGGTACATTATTTTAGGCATTGATATTAGTATTAGGTGGATTTGAGTACAAAGACTATTTCAAAGTAACACTTATTAACAGTTTTAGGTGTATCTCTTCATGTTCATAATACACACAAGAATAGAAAGAGTTCTCTCTCTCTCATTCTCTCTGTTAATAAAAATGAGATTACAGTGTGTATATTTTTCTGCTGTTTTTTTCCCATTTAAACATATATCGTATCTTTCCATGTCAATATATACGGATATACCTCATTCTTTTCGTTGTTGTTGTTGTTGGTACTTTTGGACAACCTTCACCCATTTTATCCACCACTCCCCATCCTCTAGCAACCACCAATCTGTTCTCTGTAGCTATGAACTCATTTTTTGTTTTGTTTTGTTTAGCTTCAACATATAAGTGAGATCATAAGATATTTGTCTTTCTCTGTCTCATTTATTTCACTTAGCATAATGCCCTCGAGTTCTATTGTGTTGTTGCAAATGGTAAGATTTCCTTCTTTTTATGGTTAAATAATATTCCATTGTGTGTTTATATATATATCTCACATTTTCTTTGTCCATTCATTCATTATGGACACTTAGGTTGCTTCCATATCTTGGCTACTGTAAAACCAAGCCATTGGCTCATGATGCAATGAACATGTGAGTTTCAGTATCTTTTAAAGTTAATGTTTTCATTTCCTTTGGATAAATACCTAGAAGTAGAATTGCTGGATCATATGGTAGTTCTATTTTTAATTTTTCGAGGAACCTCTGCACTGTCTTCCACAGTGGCTGAACCAATTTACATTCCCACCAACAGTACAAAACTGTTCCCTTTTTTCCACATCCTTGCCAACACTTATTTCTTATCTTTTTGATAATAGCCATTCTAACAGGTGTGAAGTGATACCTCATTGTGGTTTTGATTTCCATTGTCCTTATAATTAATGATGTTGAGCACCTTTTAATGTACCCATTGGCCATCTGTAGGTCTTCTTTGGAAAAATGTCTATTCAGCTCCTCTGCACATTTTAAAATTGGATTGTTTGCTTTTTCATTATTGAGTTGTATGAGATCTTTATATATTTTGGATATTAACCCCTTATCAGGTATATGATTTGTAACTATTTTCTATCGTTCCACAGGTTGCCTTTTCATTTTGTTGATGTTTTCCTTTCTTGTGCAGAGCTTTTTAGTTTGATGCAGTCCCACTTATTTATTTTTGCTTTTGTTGCCTTGCTTCTGGTGTCAACTCGAAAAAATCATCACCAAGACCTATGTCAAGGAACTAACTGCCTATGTTTTCTTCCAGGAGTTTTATGGTTTCAGGTAGTTGTGCAGAGCTTTTTAGTTTGATGTAGTCCCACTTATTTATTTTTGCTTTTGTTGCCTTGCTTCTGGTGTCAACTCCAAAAAATCATCACCAAGACCTATGATAAGGAACTAACTGCCTATGTTTTCTTCCAGGAGTTTTATGGTTTCAGGTCTTACATTCAAGGCTTAAATCTATTTTGAGTTAATTTTTGTGTATGGTGTAAGATAGTGGTCCAGTTTCATTCTTTTGCATGTGGCTGTCCAGTTTTCCCAGCACCATTTGTTGAAGAGATTGTATATTCTCGTCTCCTTGTTGTAAATTAACTGACCATTTATCCGTGAGTTTATTTCTGGGCTCTCTATTCTGTTCCATTGATCTACGTGTCTATTTTTAATGCCAAAACTATACTATTTTGATTACTATAGCTTTGTTATATAGTTTGAAATCAGAGAATGTGATTCCTCCAGCTTTGTTCTTCTTTCTCAAGATTGCTTTGCCTATATGGGGTCTTTTGTGGTTCCATGCAAATTTTAGGACTGTTTGTTCTATACCTGTGAAAAATGCCATTGGGATTTTGATAGGAATTGCATCGAATGTGTAGACTGCTTTGGGTAGAATGGATATTTTAAATAATATTTATTCTTCTAATCCATTAGTATGGAATATCTTTCCATCTATTTGTGTCTTCTTCAATTTCTTTCATCAGTATCTTATAGTTTTCAGGATACAGGTCTTTTACCTCCTTGGTTAAATTTATTCCTAGGCATTTTATACTTTTTTGATGTAATTTTACATGGGATTGTTTTCTTAATTTCTTTCTGATAGCTCACTATTACTGTATAGAAACAAAACAGATTTTTGTATATTGATTTTGTATCCTGCAACTTCACTGAATTAAGTTATTAGTTCTAACAGTTTGTTGGTGGAGTCTCTAGGGTTTTCTATATATAATATCATGTCATTTGCAAATAGTGACAGTTTTACATGTTCCTTTCTGATTTGGATGCCTTTTATTATTTTTTTCTTGCCTAATTGCTCGAACTAGGACTTCTAATACTATGTTGAATAAAAGTCTCTAGAGTGAGCATCCTTGTCTTGTTCTTGATCTTAGAGGAAAAGCTTTCAGCTTTTCACTACTGAGTATGATGTTAGTTGTGGGTCTGTCATATGTGGCCTTTATTATGTTGAGGTGTGTTCCCTCTATACCTACTTTGAGAGTTTTTATAATAAATGGAGGCTGAATTTTGTCAAATTTTTTTTTTACATCTATTAAGATATCTTATGATTTTTATCCTTCATTTTGTTATCGTGGTGTATGACATTGATTGATTTGTGGATGCTGAACCATTCTTGCATCCGTAAGTACATCACACTTGACCATGTGTATGATCCTTTTAATGTATTGTAGAATTCAGTTTGCTAATATTTTAGCAAATTAACGGTTCTTGCATCTATGTTCAGCAAGGATATTGGCCTGTAATTTTTTTTTCTTATGATGTCCTTGTCTGGTTTTGGTATCAGAATAATTCTGGTCTCATAAAATAAGTTTGGAAGTGTTCCCTCCTCCTTTTTCAAAGGATTGGCATTAATTCTTCTTTAAATGTTTGGTAGCATTCACCAGTGAAGCCATCTGGTCCTGGGCTTTTGTTTGTTGGGGGGTTTTTTGGTTACTGATTCAATCTTCCTACAAGTAATCAGTCTGTTCAGATTTTCTGTTTAATCATGATTCAATCTTGGTAGGTTGTAATTTTTAGTAATTTATCCATTTTTTTCTAGGTTGTCTAGGTTTTTGGTGTATAATTACCCAAAATAGTCTTTTATGATCCTTTGCATTTCTGTGGTATCAGTTGTAATGTCTCCTCTTTCATTTCTGATTTTATTTGAGTTCTCCCTTTTTCTTGATGTGTCTAGCTAAAGGTTTGTCAATTTTGTTTATCTTTTACAAGAATCACCTATTAGTTTCATTGATGTTCTCTATTCACTTTTTAGTCTCAATCACTCAAACATATCATGAGTCTCTTTCTACGTCAATACATATTGATATAACTCAATCTTTTACAAAAAATTGCATTATTTATTATAGAACTTATTCAACCATTCCCCTGGAGATATGCAGTCAGGTTATATTACACTTTTCCCCTATTTGTAATAAAGTTGCAGTAAACATCCTGTATTTATGTATGTATTACCAACTGATTATTACTGGTTAAAAAAAAAATGCTGCTGCCTTACAAATTTTCTTCTTAAATACAGTCATCTTACCAAATCCCCTTATTATTGTTTGAGTTTTTAACATTCTCTGGGTATGCAAGTAATATAAGACGCCATTGCCTCTATTGTGTAAGCTTATATCACTTATTTCGATTTTATGACATTTTAAGATGGAAGATTTGAGAATAGTCTCAATCACTCAAACATATCATGAGTCTCTTTCTACGTCAATACATATTGATATAACTCAATCTTTTACAAAAAATTGCATTATTTATTATAGAACTTATTCAACCATTCCCCTGTAGATATGCAGTCAGGTTATATTACACTTTCCCCCTATTTGTAATAAAGTTGCAGTAAACATCCTGTGTGTGTGTATTTATGTATGTATTACCAACTGATTATTACTGGTTAAAAAAAAATGCTGCTGCCTTACAAATTTTCTTCTTAAATACAGTCATCTTACCAAATCCCCTTATTATTGTTTGAGTTTTTAACATTCTCTGGGTATGCAAGTAATATAAGACGCCATTGCCTCTATTGTGTAAGCTTATATCACTTATTTCGATTTTATGACATTTTAAGATGGAAGATTTGAGATCCTCTTCTGACATTTCTACCCTTCACATTATTTTTAAAATATTCAACCCTCAAAATTTAAGAGATCTACTCAAGTATTCCCATAGTTAAATAATAATTTCATTCAGTGTTGCTAAGAATTTAAAGATAATTTCTTTTTTAAAGTCTCCTCATTACAGTTTTCTTTTTTGAATTTTATTTATTTTTATACAGCAGGTTCTTATTAGTTATCCATTTTATACATAATACTGTATATAGGTCAATCCCAATCTCCCAATTCATCACACCACCACTGCACAACCCATTCACTTTCCCCCCTTGGTGTCCATACGTTTGTTCTCTTCATCTGTATCTCAATTTCTGCCCTGCAAAACACTTCATCTGTACCATTTTTCTAGGTTCCACATATATGCGTTAATAGACAATATTTTTCTCTTTCTGACTTACTTCACTCTGTATGATAGTCTCTAGATCCATCCACATATTGTTTATATCTTCTGGAGATTAACCATTTGTCTGTTGATTCGTTTGCAAAAATTTTCTCCCATTCTGAGGGTTGTCTTTTCATCTTCTTTGTATTTTCCCTTGCTGTTCAAAACCTTTTAAGTTTCATTAGGTGCCATTTGTTTATTTTGTTTTTAATGCTTTTTGCTCCACAGGCTGGACTGTAGTTCTTCTTGCTTCTGAAAGAAGGTATTTTCAATTCAATGCATATAGAGCTTCTGCTAGTGATGGAGGGTCTCCTGCAGAGGCGGGGGACAGCTGTGGCTCACTGTGGGGACAAGGTCACTGGCAGTAGAAGCTCTAGGAAGTACTCCATGCTGTGATCCCTCCCAGAGTCTGCCATTAGCCCCACCAAAGGGCCTGTAGTCTCCTCATTTTCTTTATTCAGCTAATTTCAGCTAGCGCTTTGAAAATTTTCTATTGATAAAATTTTTTTTTATTCTTCCAGGGAATTGCTTCTCTCACGTTTTTATAGTTCTGCAAATTGTTCATCACTAGTTTAACTTGTTATAAAGTACTAGGCAAGATTTTGAAATAGGATGCTATTTAGAAAATTTTCTCAGATAGGATTATTTTGTGAATCTTTCAGTTGTTTTTGAAGTTAGCATCCTAATATGCTTTTGAAACAATGAAACAGTATTCAAAAAGTTCTGAAGACAGGGCACAATAAACTCAAGTATTCTGAATGATAGAAGGACTGAGACGTTCTAACAGAGTTGCCATATATATCATACTATGTTAATGTAACCACCCTTCAAAGAATTAGAAAATAGAAAATAGTCTGTCCAGTATGAGAAGTTCTAAGTTATTATATTTTTGTTTCCAGAAACATGGAGGTCAGTTTAAAAAACTTTTTTTTTTTATTGCATCATGGTCAAAGAATTTGGTCTGTATGATAACTTGTTGAGACTTACTTTATGGACATAAGCAAAATTTCTAAGTGTTCCATACAGTTGAAAAGAATGAGAATACTCCAGTTTGGGGGTGTTGCTGGTTAATTACACTGTCCACATCTTCTCTAGCCTTATGAACTTTTTCCTTAATGTGTTATTAAGAGAAATATGTAATGGCAGATTTGTCAACTTCTTGTAATTCTGACTGGCATTTTTAATTTTTATATATTTAATGCATAAAGTGTGTTAGGTTTAAAATGTCCATATTTTCCCAGTAATTTTAGTCTCATTAATATGTAGAGACTCACTGTGGTGAGGCTTTTTGCCTTAGTCTATTTCATTTGATAATAAAATAGTTACACCAGCTTTCTTGTTTTTTTGTTTTTGTTTTTTTTTTTGCAGTATGCGGGCCTCTCACTGTTGTGGCCTCTCCCATTGCGGAGCACAGGCTCCAGATGCGCAGGCTCAGCGGCCATGGCTCACAGGCCCAGCCGCTCCACGGCATGAGGGATCTTCCCGGACCGGGGCACGAACCCGTGTCCCCTGCATCGGCAGGCGGACCAGGGAAGCCCAACAGCTTTCTTTTAATTAGTATTAGTCTAGTATATATGATTTCTTCCATTCTTTTTCTTTCAACCCTTCTGTGTCTTCATGGTACTAAGACTATCTCTAGTAAAGAGCATACAGCAAGATTTTATTTTGTTATCTAATCTGATGATCTTTGTCTTTTAAATGGATAAAGCAAGAGGGAAGAGATATGGGAACATATGTATATTTATAACTGATCCACTGTGTTATAAAGCAGAAACTAACACACCATTGTAAAGGAATTATACTCCAATAAAGATGTTTAAAAACAAAACCACACACAAAAAAAGCCAATTTACATTGATTGCCTTTATGAATATACTTGGATTCACTTCTACCAACTTATTTTAAACTTTCTACTACTCTACTTTTCTGATTCTTTATGTCCTGCTTCCATCCTTGTTGCTTCTTAGATTAAGGTTTCTGTTCCCTCTCATTTCATTTTCTCCCCATTAAAAGTAGGGAGGTTATACACTGCTTTATTATCTTAGTGTCTTCCCTAGAAAATTTATCATGTGTATTTAACTTAACAGAGTCCTATGTTAATTAGTCTCTTTATCCACATACTAAATAATACAAGAACCTCAGCACACTCTAACTCAAATCACTCTTCCTGAGTTAAGTGCCTTAGTTGTCTGGGATTCTGATTCTATCTTCATTTTTTGTTGCATTTCAGATCTTTTTTTGGGGGGGTTCACTTTCCTTCTTTGTGGAGAACACCCTTTAGAAACTCCTTTTAGTGAGGGTCTTTTGGGTTTTTTTTGGTGGTATGCGGGCCTCTCACTGTTGTGGCCTCTCCCGTTGCGGAGCACAGGCTCCGGACGCGCAGGCTCAGCGGCCATTGCTCACGGGCCCAGGCGCTCCGCGGCATGTGGGATCTTCCCAGACCGGGGCATGAACCCGTGTCCCCTGCATCGGCAGGCGGACTCTCAACCACTGCGCCACCAGGGAAGCCCTAGTGAGGGTCTTTTGGTAGTAAACCCTCTCACTTCATGTTTGCTTAAAATGCCTTTTTCCCCCATTTTTAAAACATAGGTTTTTTTGGTTGTTGTTTTTTTTTCCTGGATATAAACCTGTAAGTTAACAATATTTTTTCTGCACTTTGAAAATAGTTCAGAAAAAGCTTTGGGATTTGATTGTTCCTGAGGAAAGACAGCTTTCAGTCTGTTGTTCCTAGGAAGCCGTAGTGAGGGTCTTTTGGTAGTAAACCCTCTCACTTCATGTTTGCTTAAAATGCCTTTTTTCTCCATTTTTAAAACATAGGTTTTTTGGTTGTTTTTTTTTTTCCTGGATATAAACCTGTAAGTTAACAATATTTTTTCTGCACTTTGAAAATAGTTCAGAAAAAGCTTTGGGATTTGATTGTTCCTGAGGAAAGACAGCTTTCAGTCTGTTGTTCCTTTATAGGTAATCTCTTTTTTTCTCTCTGCTTTTAATCTTTTCTTTGTCTTCAGTGTTCTTAGGTATCGTTATGAAGTTTTCTTGTTAATTATCCTGTTTGGGGTTCTCTGAGATTCCTGAATATGAGACTTCATATCTTTCACCAATTTTGAAAATTTTTAATTCATTATGTCTTTAAATATTGACTGTACTCCATTCTCTTTCTTTTTTCCTGCTAGAATTCCAATTAGCCATATGTTGGGTTTTCTTAATCTCTATGTCTTTTAATTCTCACTTTCCACTCCATTGTCTTTCTAATACTGCATTCTGGGTAATTTCTTCAATTCCATCTTCCAGCTCATCAATTCCTTCTTCAGCTGTGTCTAACCCATTCAGGTTTCTAATTTCATTATTCCATTTTTTTCCCATTTCTAGAAGTTTTATTTAGTTCTCTCATATCTGCCTGTCCAATTCTGATAGTTACTTGTTCTTTTATCATCCTTTCTATAGTCTTAAAACTTTTATTTTGACATATTAAATATATTTTCTATTCCATAACTGATCAATTGCTAATATCCACAGTATTTGTGGGATGAATCTGCAGTTTATTGTTTTGGTTGATGCTGCCCATGGTGGCTTCCTTTCATGTGTTTGTTGATTTCTGATTTTGAGCTCATTTGCCTTGGAATTTTATCTCTGGGAATTTTTTGTGGCCTGGGTTTAAAGTTCATTCCTTTAAAGAGGTATATGTTCCCTTATGCCTTGGGGAACACTAATAACTTGGAACAACTTTTAACTATATTTTCAGCTTGAGGCATTTAAAGCCACATAAGTACTGTGAATCCTAGTCCTAAAATCTGTGTGAGTACAGACATTTGATGATAAGGGAATTATCAGTGCAGACTTCTTCTTTGTCTTGCCCCATTCATATCCAAGGCTGAGATAGGCATTTATCCTTACTGCCCCTCTCTGTGGGACAAGATTGTTTTAGTTTACCCACTGAATGTGTTACCCTTCAGAGACACTGGCTCTATTCAAATTATCAGTGCAGACTTCTTCTTTTTCTTGTCCCATTCATATCCAAGGCTGAGATAGGCATTATCCTTACTGCCCCTCTCTGTGGGACAAGATTGTTTTAGTTTACCCACTGAATGTGTTACCCTTCAGAGACACTGGCTCTATTCAGGGGTCTCTGATTCAATTCCCCTTCCTTTCAGACTTCAGGCTTTGTGTCTTGGCCCTGTAAGTGTGAACCATTAAACCTCAGGCTAATTAGGCCATTAGAAATTAACACTTATTTTACTGGATTTACACTTCCTTGTTGTTTTTGGCATCAGTAGGATTTCCTTCCCTTTCAGCTTAGCCATGGAATACAAAAATATATTTTTTAAGGCTTATCCAGATTTTTAAACTATGCAGACCAAGAGGATTTGCTTGAACATTTAGTCAGCCATAATGATCAACCTGAAAATCTATTTCCTTATCTTATGACATTAGCTTGTATATCCAAAACACTTATAATTGTGATGATAGCCATCATCTCTGATTTGTTCCTAATACCATGTCTTTGATATTTTACTATGTAATGTGTTCACTGTTAAGTTTTGTATAAATGGTCTTTATCATATTTAGGTGGTTTCCTTTTCTTCCTATTTTACTTGGGATAGCTGTTGAAATGTATGAAGTATTATTTGACATCCACCGATAGATTCAGTTTTGCTACTGAAATTTACATATGTACTCTACCATTTTTTAATAAAATTGAGAATATACAAACATGGAAAAACTTCCAGCTGTGAGAATTAAGTCCCCTCTTCCCACTGCAGTCCCAAGTTCCCTAGTTCCACACCACAGAGAGTTTACTGTGACTTACCAGAGATATTCTCTACATACTCAATCATTAGATAGGTCTCTTAATGCACATGCACAGTGACATATATATACACACAGTACTGTACCATACTTTTTTTACTTAGTAACACTTACACTCTAGAGAGCTTCTCTACTACTTATAAATAAAAGAATAAGAATAAAAAGACTTTCATCCAGCTTTTGAGTTTTTCAGAGACCAGAAAATGTCTCATCCAGCTTAAGAATACCAGTATACCTTATCTTCAATTATCTTAGAAACAGTGACTATCATAGCAATACCTAGGGCAGCGCTGTCCAAAAGAACTTTCTCCTATGATGGAAATGCTCATTTCTGCACTATTCAATATGGTGGCCACTAGACACATTTGGCTAGGGAGCATTTGAAATGTAGCTGGTGTGATTAAGTAAAGGAATTTTTAATTTTAATTACTTTTAATAGCTACATGTGGTTAGTGGGTGCTGTACTGAACCGCTCAGCTGTACAGTTGCACAGGCCATCTTCCTGGCTTTACAGAAGAGTGACCTGAGCTGCAGAGAAATGTTTTAGTGGCAGAACCAGGATTGGAACTCAGATCTCCTATCTTTCTCTTCATTCCTCTTTCAATTTTAGCATAGCTGCTACTTCAGCCTAAGTACTTTTTTGGGTGTAGGGAAGCGACTCTCAAAACCAATATGACCAAACCCTTCAAGATGCTGCTCTTCCAGGGACTCATGGAATCATCCCTATTTAACATCCATCACTTAGGGTCAGCCTGGTTTACTTCAGCTGCTCATTCCCTACATCACTAGGTTCTCTTAAAGCTTCTCCCCATCTATACTGCCACTCCTCTAGTTCGACACCCTTATTATCTTATAAAAGGATGCTTTGTTGGTGTTTCCTCTACTGCCTCTGAGCAACCCTCCTGCTGCTCCTATTTCTGATCATGGTGTTTTGCTCACAAGCCATCAGCAGTTACCACTGGGCACTGCATATAGTCTAAAATTTTTACTGCAAGGTCCTCTATAATGTAAGCTCATCTTATTTCTTTAAACAAATTTCTTGTTTTAGAATGGTTTTTAGATTTATAGAAAAGCTGAAATGGCAGTTCAGATAGTTCCTACATATCCTAAATCCAGGTTCACCTATTGTTAACCTCTTACATTACTACAGTACATCTGTCACAACTAATGAACTGACATTAGTACATGACTATTAACTAAACTCCATATTTATTTGGGTTTCACTAGTCTTTCCTTAACATCCTTTTTCCGTTCACACCTATTCATCATTACCTGCCCCATGTCCTCTGTTCTAGGATCATTTTTTCAGAGATGTCTGGTGTTTCAAGACCTTGACAGTTTTGAAGAGTACTGGGTTTTTCCTATATTTTTCTCATGGTTAGACTGGGGATTTTGGAGAGGAAGACCACAGAGGTGAAGTGCCCTTTTCATTGCATCCTATCAAGGGCACATGCTATCAACGTGACTTATCAACGGTGACGCTAACTTTGATTTGGCCAAAGTAGTGTCTGTACGAGGTTCCTCCACTCCATACACTAATCATTGGAAGCCAGTCACTAGATCCAGTCCACTTCAGGGATGGGGAGTTAACTTCTACTTCCTTGAAGGAGTTATAAATCAATAACTTATTTGAAATTATTCTGTAAAGAAGATTTGTCTCTTCTCCCTCATTTATTTATTCAGCTATTTATTGATATCAATATGGACTTAAGGATATTTATTTTAGACTTTGGGTTATAATCCAACATTATTGTTACTCATTTTCTGGCTCAAATTTCCACCTTTAGCCATTGGGAGCGCTCTCAGATGGGCCCTGAACACTTTCAACATGCTGCCCCATAGATATATTTTTTTCCCCTAGTGCCTCTTTTTGGCACTGCAAGATGCTCCAGGCTCATCTGTATGCCCTGGTTTCTATTACTGGAGACTGGAGTTTGAAACCAAGGTCTGGGTGCTGGTTCCCATCTTCTTTGTTAGCCCCACACCCCACTCAACCAATGCTGATGCTCACCTACCCATGTGCTCCTGTCTCTATAACACTCTCTCTCCACTCACACCGAAATCCACAGGTGCTTACCAGCAACATGTTTTACTAGAATGTTCTTCTCCTTCATCTGGCTGAAATTCTGCTCCTTCCAGAAGGCCTGATTCAAAATGCCGCCTCTTTCATGATGCCTTTCCAAATCTTCAACTTAACAGCCCACAGCCCTTCATAGTACAGGTTGTGAGTTACCTAAAGGCGGCGCTGTGACGTATTTACGTCCGTATCCCTAAACTCAGCAGTAGGACGTAGCAAATTAAACGGCTATTGCTTGACGAATATTGATTGACTAGATTAAGGTCAGTGTAAGATGTACTCTTTAGGGTCTACCAGGGGAAAAGAAACACACACACATACCCAACACAAAACAAAAAACCCTCCTGCGGAAGCTTTATGTCCAAGGGACCCTTCCTGGTCTCATGCCCGAGGAAGGTACCCTGTTTCAGTCATACGTTATTGCGAAAACCAGAAGGGAGAGCCTTGTGACTTCCATCCCTCAGAAAAGGCCTTTTCTCTTCCCAGTTACACGCACATGTTCAAAGATTAGGATCAGGGGAATCTAACATGCCATAAGGCAAATTGCAGAGCTGTCCCAAGTCAGGAAACCTCAATAGGAAACAGGCAGCAGCCCATGGTCAAATGAAATGATGACCCGGGATAGGCATTTCCCTAGAATCCCCTGCCTCCTGCCTTTCTCACTCAGTCACATCTACCGCCTAGGGCATGTGATGTTGGGGATGCAAATATAGCAAGGTGACCATGGATGCACCTGTATGCTGAGACGCTGGGAAATGTGTCCCAACTTCGAACCATTCTGGGACTTTTACCCCACTTATTGGTGCACTGGGGTAAAAGAATACCCGGGGGACGTGAGGATACTGCATCTGTCAGTCGCCCTGAGAAGAGGCTAATCCTGGGATAAAAGATGAGGTGAATTTCTGTCAGGGGCTAGGGAGAAACTTCCTCTTCATTCTTGGGGGTGGGGAGCTTGTGTTCTGAGGTGTGGAAAGGGCTGGAGCCATTGTCATGAGAGGATGGGGGTGCGCACCATAAAGAGGCAGGCCAAAGTGGCCAGCATGTGACTTTTCCCAGGCGGTGACACCAATGGTACAGAGAAATGGCCAGTGTTGGGAGGAGCAGTCCTTAAAGTAGGAGTTGCACCCTCTGGTCTTCCTGGATGATGCTGACGCCCCTTCCCTGAGCTCCCTGCATTCACCTGCTACAGCAGGCAGCTCTCAGCAAGCTGACGCTTCCTATCTCCGGCCCTGAAGTGCTCGCCTTCTCTAGCAGGAGTACAGTCCAGGGGTTCTTAATTCCTATACAATCCTCAAGCACACAGTGATGGGAGCCATAGGATAAACATCCCTGCTCCCTGTCCTGAGTAGGGGGATTTTGAGGGGTGGTGTCACCTGGTTTCTCAGAGGGACCCCCCGCAGCCCTGAGCCCTGGTTGCAAACAGAGCTGTCATCCTTATGAATGCACCCTTAATGGTGTTTCTCTCTTCCTCTCTTACATTCCCCACTTGACCACCTGTACTTTCTAAGATCACCCCTCACATAAACTTCCTCCACGCAAGTCCTTGTTTCAGCATCTGCTTTCAGGAAAACCTCAACTCAGATATGCTGCCCGCGCAAGAGGGAAGATGCAGAGAACAGAGGCAGCAGTGGGCAGCTGGGCTAGGCAGCTCAGAAAGGAGGACCTGGGGGAGGCTGCACCAGAGGAATTTCCCAGACTTGCCTAGGGAGTCAGAAGGGCAAGTAGACCAGGAACTGATGCTGAGCAAGTAGCATCTGGCCACACAGAGGAGCAGCAGGTATGACGCCGCCCTCTCAGAGTTCAAGATCAGAGAGCACCCAGCCAGCCAGTCCACCTGGCATCTCAGGGATGCTCAACTATTCAGAATTTCACCATAACAATAACACACACGCACCTCTGGCCCAGAGCTCCCTGCCTTGGCATCTTGCTCATTTCTGGGTTGAGTCCTTGCGCCATGATGTCATCAGCATGGCTTCCCGGATTCCGGGTCCATATCCTGCTCCCGAGATGTGACTCGGCATATCTGGACTCCTGAAGGTCGCTATGCCATTTTAATTTTTTTCTAAATGCCAGTATTTCATAGTTAGTTTACTAATCCCAAAGTCAGCCCCCTCCTACTCTCCATGCCCAACCCCAGTACAATTTGAAGCTGAATTTCTGGAAATGATCATGCCTGCTTCATCTTAGTACCACCAGGTAATAGTACCGTACCTACACATGGATGTTTATTTGTGTGACAGGTAGCCAGTTAAAAACACCAAGTAATATGCCCAGATACTGATTTCTAAACACCATTCTCTAATAAAAGAAACTGGGGCTCCTTGAAGAAGTAGTTGATTCTAGGGCTAGAGTAAAAGTGAAATATAAGATAAGCCTGGAGCATCTTATGATATGAGAAAGTAAAGAAGTGCTAAGAAAAAAAAATATGGGGCAGCACGTCCAGGAAGTGCCCAGGAGCCAACCTGAAAGAGCTCCTAGTGGTCAAAGGGGGAAGTATATGAGCAAAACATGAATAATGATAACACTGATGATAAACTAAAGTATAATAAGTATCTTTGTATCCATACTGATGTAAATAACTAAGTAAATGGGGGACAAGGGACAACTTTTCCTTACAGAAGACTTCCTGTTAATAAATGTGGAAGGAATAGGAAACTAGAAAAATAGAAAACCTCCACTAGGCCACCACAGTAATAACTGGCAGACATGCTCCACCAATTACAATTAGTGGAAGGAGTGGAAGGAGAAGCAAGATATTTGCAAAGTCTTAAAGTATCTCCCCACAAATAAATTAATAACAAAGAGAAAAATAGCAACTTTACAGTGAAGGAATCTGGCAGACACCACCTTAACCGAGTGGTCAGTGTTAACATCAGCAGTGGTAAGACATGTTAACATCGTGTCTGCCCTGATATGATGCCCTGAGAACACATCAGCTCCGTGGTGTCCTCCCCAAAACATATCACCTTGGAAGCCCAAGGTTAATTTCTTAGTTTTGATGCTTGCCCTATGGTTGGTAAGATGCTAACATTAGAGGAAGCTGAGTAAGGGGAGACAGGAACTCTCTGGACTGTCTCTGCAGCTCTACTATAAGTCTAAAATTAGTTCAAGGGGCTTCCCTGGTGGCGCAGTGGTTAAGAATCCGCCTGCCAATACAGCGGACACAGGTTCGAGCCCTGGTCTGGGAAGATCTCACATGTCGCGGAGCAGCTAAGCCCGTGTGCCACAACTACTGAGCCTGCGCTCTAGAGATCATGAGCCACAACTACTGAGCCCATGTGTCACAACTACTGAAGCCCGCATGCCTAGAGCCCGTGCTCCACAACAAGAGAAGCTCCGCATTGAGAAACCTGCGCGCTGCGATGAAGAGTAGCCCCGCTCGCAGGTACTAGAGAAAGCCCACACACAGCAAAGAAGACCCAGTGCAGCCAAAAATAAATAACATTTAAAAAATAATAATAAATAAATAAAATTAGTTCAAAATAAAAAAGTTTTAAAGAAACATTGACAAATGGACTATGGGTTTAAGTGTTAAGACAAATAGTGAAATATAAAGACGATCTGGGAGAACTTCAGAGTGCTACCAAGGTAGGAAACAGCTTAATGTGAGAAAAGGATTTTGGAGCCAGAGAAGTTAAGACAAACGATGAGGTTCTGAGCTAAGGAGGAAGCAGTGGGGCTGGAAAATTTTTTGAAAGCCAACCCTGACCTAGCACACAGTGAGCCAGGCACTTTTCCAAGTGCTGCATGTGTACTAACTGAATAAGAAATGGGACAGTTTGACACACACACACATACATGGGAACACAGTTGTCAGAACTGCGACTAACAGAATATGAGGGAAGAAGAAAGAGCTATCCACCATGACCCCCAGGTTTGTCATCTGTGGTCATAATAGCATTCCTCAAGGTGGAAAACAGATTGGGCTTGGGGAGGAGGAAGATAAGCTCAGTTTGGGGCAGGCTGGTTATAGGTGCCTGTGTGACAGCCAGGTGGGCAGGTACAAGATAACCTTACTTACAGCTTCAAAGAGAAAGCCATTCCAGAGATAGAGACCTGAGAATGATGATCATATAGCTCATGGTTGAAACTATAGGTGTGGATGAAATCACCCAGGAAGAGGGTATGAAAGAAAAAGAGAAGGGGGCCAAGGATGGAAGGTGGAGGAACCCCAACCATTACAGAAAGAAGAACAGACGAGGAGGACTGAGAAGTGGGTGTCAGAGGCAGAAGAGGATCCGTCACAGAAACCGTCAGGCTGGGGTGGGGGGGTGAGGTGTTCAGTAGTGTCAAATGCCACCACGTAAGAAGAGCTCTCAATTGACACTGGTGACCTGGGAAGGAAAAGTTGATGGGTAGGTCGTGGCACCCAGCCTGTACCTAAGGAGTGAATACTTAGTGGTGGGAAAGCAGAACAGGGAGTGCCAAACATTATCCTGAGAAACGTGGCTGGGAAAGAAGAAAGAAAAATAGTCAGGGGGAGCTCGAGGTCAGAGGGGTCACCCAAAACCCCATCTCCAGACTGATTCCTCCCAGGAGCTCCTGACACATATTTTCAACTGCAAACTAGTTCTCTCCACTGGGTACTCTGCCTGTAGCTTTTGAGTGTGTACGTCTAGCCTTAGACCTACAATGGTTCTACACTTAAGTTGACAAAAGCGGCATCACCTCTGCTGTGAATCGCATTTTCGACATGAACATTGAGATCTGAGATGATCTAACCTGACTGGACTTGATGCCTGACTTGGGGCGGCACGGACGATGCTGGACAGTTTTGTAACCATTCCCGGAGGTGAGACTGCTCGTGGCCACGTTCCATCACTGCACAGCCATGTCCCACCCCTGCTTTCAAAGCCCAGCGTCGAACACTTCCAGACAGTTTCAGATCCCAACTAGAAATTTGCTGGCGGGGTTAAAAGCTACAGTCGCTAGGAGAGATGCTCAGTGAGGCTCACGGCTTTTTCACATCTGCATGTGCCAAAGATGTTTCATTCCTCTCCGTGTTCGGTTGCGTTTACAAGCCTTTAGATGTGAACGCTCCTTAATACTGACGTTTGAGCACTGAATCAGCTTAGCTTCCTAGAAATTACTAGATTTTATATTATTCATTCATTCATTCAATATACATTGATTAAGTGCTGGGCAACATGTTAGTCCTGGAGAAGACTGGATAAATAAATGCGAAGAGGTTCCTTTCCTTGAGAAGCCCACATACGCTTACATACACAGCTACAAACAACATGGAATATCCTATGATAATAAAGCCATGTATATTATGTATACATGTCTGTGTGTGTCTATATAATAAAGCATTATGTTATGTATATGTCTGTGTATCTGTATAACAAAGGCACATATGTTAGGTATATGTCTATGTGTATCTATATAATAAAGGCACGTATGTTATGTACACGTGTGTGTGTCCATGTAATAAAGACCTTCATGTTATGTATACATGTGTGTGTATCTATTTCTGAGGGAACACAGACGACAGCATGACTTTCTCTTCCAGATGTGACTGGGTTGTGAGGGGTACTAGAGGGAGGCACGTTCAGTTGACTGTAGAGATTGGAAGGATGAGCAGTAATGATGGTTTGCCTCGGTGGATAAAGGAGGAAGAAAGGCCCTAGAGGCAGAAGGAATAGCAAGTGCAAAAGTAGAGAGGTGTGAGTATGCCCGACGTATGTCATAATGTGGTGATGGTGTTCATAAACATAACAAAACCACCAATGAAATGACGAAAGACACTGACTGGGCACTCACTGTGCATCAGGTGCTATTCTAAGCACTTTACATGGCATGAGGCACGTGTGTGAGTGGTCAGAGGTGAGGCTGACAAGACAGCTGGGGATCGGATGATGAAATGTTCTGAATGTTGTACTAATAGGCCTGGACTTTGTCCCACAGGTAGGGGAGAGTGAGTACTGGCAAGATGAGACTTGCAATTAAAAAAGATTCCTCAGCTAGCTGTGTGGGGAACGGGTCGGAGGAGGTGAGATGGGAAGCAAAGAGGTGAGTTGGGAAATTGTTTCAACAGTTCAGACAAGTGAAAATTGCAGGGAGGAGGAATGCGGGAGAGAATTCTGAGTAAGAAACGGGCCTTGGAGACCCCCCGCCCCGCCCCACAGCCATGGGGGGGCAAGGAAGAGGGGACGGGGTCCTAGTCACTCGGAGGGGCAGAAACGTCTCCAGGAAAGTGGATGAGCTCAGCTGAGGTGCGCGCAGGTGGAGGTGCCGAGTGGAGTGGGCAGTGGTTAGGATGAGAGGAAGTGGGGCGCAGAGAGGGGAAGTCCAAATCTAGTCAAGTTGAATCTGTCCTTTCATCACCAACCTCACCCTGAAGTCTCCCGTCCCCGCCTCCTCCACACTTTCACACGACAGGTGTGAATGGATACAGGGACACATAACCTTCCAGATGCAAGTTACCTGGAGACACACAGGGGCCAAGCATCATAAAGCACATACTTCGGCATACTTGCACCAACCTAGAGAGAGATACGCAGAGGAACACACACACACACACACATACATACACGCAGGTCCATAGGAGAGAGGTACACGAAAACATACATGCATCTCCACACACATGTAAATAGACCTACAGAGGTCATAGAAGCACAATTTTCTGGAGAGGGCGAGGCATGTATTCCAGTGTACAGTGGAGTCTTTCCATGCTGATGACTCTCGTCTGTGAGGGGGAGTAGCCGCATCTGGTCACAAAGACTCCCTTTGCAATGCACTCATGTAAAACATTCCAAGCGGACATCTAACTGATCTGTTATCCCACGCAGGACCCATCCCTATTCCATTCCAGGTGGACTGCTGTGAACGGAGAACAACTCTAAACTAGGAGATTAAAGACATCCACTGCAATATTCAACTCTCCTCTTACCAAAAAGCTTCTGCAGGACTTGGCCATCATATAAATCTTCAGCCAGGTCTTTCACAATGATTCTTTCTCCAACCAAAACATCATTAATCCAGTCAATTAATACCTACACAGAGAGAGAGAGAATAAGAGAAGAGTCATGGGGTATTTTCTTATAGAACAGCTTTCTAATCCTGGACAGTTAAAATTTAAATGAACTTCAGATTTTGAAAGGAACAAAACTATCCAGATGGCCCAGTATGTGGACAAGTAGCTGTAAGTGGGAGCCCCAGCGGCCCTGTTAACTTTCAGGTATGAGCTCTTCTAGTGCTGATGGCACCAGTGTCTCTGCTAATACCTCTGGCCGCTACCATTCCTTCCCCAAATGGCAAGCAACGTTTGCACAGTGCTTGGCTGTGTGGTTTTGTACTGGCAAGAGTGTGGGCTTTCGAGTTACGCAAACTGAGGTTGAAAACGCCATTTTACCTACTAATTAATTTGCGCATCTCTGGGATCTATGGAAATCTGTGTGTGTGTGTGTGTGTGTGTGTGTGTGTGTACCTCTGTCATCCATGGACCTCTGCGTGTGTACCTCTGTGACCTATGAATCTAAGGCAAGCTAGTTATCTGCTCTGAGCCTCTGATTCCCCACCTCTATAACTGAGGTTGAAGATACCTCCCACACAAAGTGGTAGAAAAGAATTACAGGAATTCCCTGGTGGTCCAGTGGTTAGGACTCTGCGCTTCCACTGCAGGGGGCATGGGTTTGATCCCTGGCCGGGGAACTAAGATCCCGCATGCCGTGCAGAGTAGCCAAAAAAAAAAAAATTACATGCGGCAAGGACCGAATGGTCAGTAAGGGCAGATTTTATTCATAAATAAAGCACTCTCCCGTTGTGACATCTGGTCAGGTGGTTACTGTGTTCAGGAGGGGAAATCGAACACAGAATTAAACATATCTGCCCAAGGAGAGAGCTAACCATGAGCGGAGACAGGAATCGGACTCTTGTCCACCTCACTCCAAAGCACATGTTCTCCTCCCTGCACCAGGCTCCCTCTCAGTGGGGCTGTGCAGTCTCCTGCCTTGTCTGTAACTTAGCTCCCATCATTCCCTGAGAGTCCTCCGTGCACCAGGCATCCAGCAGAGGCATTCCAGGTGATGTCTCACCCAATTAATCCACACAACACCCAAGGGGCAGGTAGCATCAGGTAAGGAAACTGAAGTTTGCACAAGGCCATTGTCTTTTTAATTTTAACCTCTTGTTTTGCTTATGAAGATATTATTTATATAAAATAAAATTAATTTTAAGTACACAGTTTGATGAGTTTTGGTCACTGTACACGGTTGTGTAACCACCACCACAATCAAGACACAGAACAGTTCCCTAGCCCTAAGAAGGTTTCTTTGTGCTCCGTCCCCTCCCCTGATCACAGGCCTCAGGCAACCACTACAGTTTTGCCTTTTCGACCATTTCACCTATAAGGAACATGATCTTTTGTGTTTGACTTCTTTGACTTGGCAGAAGTAGTTGCCTTTACAACACAGGTGGGAGCTGGGCTAGGTTTCCATCCCTGGCTGTAGCCCTGTGCCTTCAAAGCACATTGTTCTACTGTCCTAAGGCAGGAGCTTCCTTTTTCCCTTCCTCCCTCCTTCCCTGCCCTCTCTTCCCCTTCCCCTACCTTCCTTCCCACTCCCTCCCTCTCTCCCTCAACCATCCATCCATCCATGCATGCATCCATCCATCCAACATCTACCCACCCAGCATTTATTAATACCCGCTGTATGTCATACTCTGTGCTGGATCCTGGGAGTATAATGATGAAAGAAAATCTTTAACCCCAAGCCGCTCACCATTTAGTGAAGGAGACAGAGAAGTACATGAGTAGTTGTAACGCCATGTGGTGACTACAGTGACAGAACTAAAGGCGTGAACCACAGCAGCACACAGAGGGGCTGAGTGACAGCCCTGGGGTTTAGAGAAAGCTTCCTGGAGGACGTGACCCAACTTTGGCTTCAGGTGAAGAGCAGGTAGAGCCCCTGGGTGCAGGGGCTGCACGACCAAAGGCCTGGTGGTGGCAGTGCCGAAGCAAGCACGGTGAGCAGGTGTGTACGGGGAGTCAAGCCGAACAGATCCGGTGTCCTTGTGTTGTCAGGCAGGGATTATCTGAGGTTAAAGAGGCAGCTAGACATGGAGGCTTCAAACACCACCCCCAGGACTGTGGGCTTCAACGTGCACTTCTTAGGAAACTACATACAGGTTTTGAACAGGAAAATGATATATTCAGATTCGCATTTTAAATGAATCACTCTGGCACCCAGTGCCGTTTTGTTCTAAGTGCAGCTTGAAGAAGCTGAAGAAGAAAGACACAGGACAAGGAATCAGAAGGGGGATGAAATGAACATTTTTTGAGGGTGACCATTTGTCAGCCACTGCGCCAAGTACATTATGCGCAGTATTTCATTTCATCTCTCTCATTTCTGTTTGAACCTCATCTCCTCCACTCAGCTGCGACCATAAACAAACCATCTGGCTTTTCTGAGTCTCAGTTTCTTCATATGTAAAATGGGGATGATACTAGATCTTACTTCACAGGGTGCTTCTGAGGGACCTTGAGAAGAGTGGTGAAAGGACTGTGTGAGCTCTAGGATCCTGGCAAATGGGAACTGATTTGAGCTAACTTCTCCAGTGCTTATGGTCAACACCATTCGTTGGGCACTTGTCATGTTCCACTTCTGTTAACTTGCAGGTGTCCACCTACTGGACCGCGAGTTGCCTGTGGGCAGGGACTGCCATGCCTTTCTATTCTCTCCGCAGTGGCTCGTGTGGTGCCTGCACAGGGTGGGTGGTCTAGAAACACCTGTTGAGTCTGGGAGGCACCTGAAGCCCCTTCTAACTTCCTCTTACCTTTATCAGTTCTTGAAGTTTGGGGTCGCTGCGTGAGTTGGGATCCACCATTGTTCGCACTTCGTTCTCCTCTTTCAAAAGAAAAGACAGTTAGCGGGGTGGTCCCACCTGAAGGCATTAGGCTAACCCAGAGAACAAGAGACCCCGTTACCCAGCATTGTGTCCTCAGGGTCCAGCTCGAAGGGGATGGGGCTGAGGGGCAGGTTGATGGCGTTCATGCCCTCCTCCTGAAGCTCTGACACTGCAAGAAGGAAGCACAGAGTCACACTGTAGCCCACAGACAACAAGGGGTGGGGCTCGTAACAGTCATGTTCCGTATCGATGTGGATCGAGAAATAAAAGCACCAAGGTTAGTCTATAGCTGTGACTCAGCCTGCATCCGATTCCTGCCTCTCCTTGCTAAAAGGACCAAACCGTCCCCTTCATCTCACCTCTTCTGACCGTCACCTCACTCGCTTTCCTGGAGAAATAGGGCACAGAAATCTGCCTCCTTTCGGAAATGATCTCGGGATCAACAGAAGGGAGGTGGGCACTACAGTTTTTCTTAAGTCTCTGCCATTGCCTCCTGCCTGTCCCTCCTTCCAGGGCCTGCCATCTGGTGCAGGTGCACCTGACAACTCTTTGTTGACCGGATGAACGAGGTCCCCACGTTGAGGCTACATTTATGTTGTAGATCATTTCCATCCTCAGTTCAGCCCTCCTCCGACTTCTCTCCTGATTCAGCTTCCCTGAGTATTTTTCTGATTGTCCCACCTCCCTCCTTCACCTGGCCCCAGCTGCTGCTTGAGTACCTCATTCTGGCCTCTCCCTGGGCTCTGGACCTGTCCCTTCAGCTGTAAGGAATCATGGGCCCTGTGGCCAGGCACCTCACCTCTCCAGGCCCGTTCCCTCAGCTGAACATGAAGACCTGGACAGGATGACCAGTAAGTTCTTTCTTACTTCCCAAATCTTAGAAATCTATGATTCCACTGTTCTCAAGAAAAATAACAAGAGGTCCATGACCACTAAAGACTTCCAGCCTGCTCCCTCCATGCACTGAACCCTCACATGAAGCCTTAGTAAGAAATAAAAATCCCTGCCACAAAACCAGTGTGTGATGGACCCTTGCTGAGCACTTACCTTGGATTTTTACCTCTCCTAAAAGCAGCAGCTCAAATCCCCTCACCTCTACTCAATTCCAGTTTGAGTAATTACTTGGCACCAATTAAGCACAGAATGACCATTTTCTCTGAAAGCACTGATCACCAAAGGGTTCTTAAAGAGCTGATACGGCAGCTGCGATCAACCTTTAGTAAAAGCAATGTCCCATCTTTCCATTTTATTTATGTTTATTGACTATGGCCTCACGGATCGCCAGCATATACTTGCAAGAACTCTTAAGCACAAGGCAGTTGCTTACAAAGAGTTCTTTCATATTAGCAAACTCACTGATTGTTGCAGCTGGACAGGGAACGAGATTGCCTAAGAAAGGGAGTGAAACCCACTCTGCCCTAAAGGACACAACTCACATTATGAAGCTGGTATTTACTCCTGTTGCTGTGGGATCTCGACATTCGTATGGGATATCAGCCAGTGACCATCTGAATCTCCAAATCCACAGACACCCACCGCTCTATGTAATTCCCCCCACCCCCATAAAACATAACTGAAAATTGTAAGTGACACCTTCAATGCTTAAGTGATTCTACAGGTATAGGATTGCATTTGCTTTCCAGAGAAGAACAACTGCTTCCTGTTAGACTCTATAATGTCTCCTAGCGCTCCTCCTAGGACTAGCAGTTTGCTTTCTTTTCCAGGCTGTTTCTTACAAAGAAGCCAGATTCCCACTACTTAACAAGCACTGCGACGCAAGCAACGGGCAGTGGAAATAAAGTCACGTTTCAGTGTGGGTGTGAGACTGGGTTTACTGGCCATTGAAGAGACTAGCTCTCGCTGCCATCTATGACTCCTTCCCGTGTCTGCCCCCCGTCACCACCCCCGGCCAGGTCTGTGCTGTCCAATACAGTAGCCATTAACCACATGTGGCTACTGACGTTTAAATGAATTAAAAATTCCGTTTCTTAGTTGCGCCTGTCACATTTCAAGCACTCAATGGCCCACGTGGGGCAAGTGGTTACCACACTGGACCGTGAGAATGTAGACCTCCTCACGGGAGATTCAGTTGGATGGCGCTGTCCTAGGTAATCCCACAGACCCAAATGCTGATGATGCCCGTGTTTAAATCTCCAGCCTGAGGTATGCTTTATTATATATTTTTTAAATTAATAAGATGTAATTATCTAAAACTGAATTCAAGGCAACAGAATCAGGGATAGGATAAAAATGAAGCAACTTCCTGATATTTTTCATGTACAAAAACAACCAGGCTTTGACCTAATTTATTCTCTATTGGTTTTATTTTACCCAGCATCACTGGGTTGTGAAAACAGAAGTCAAGGCATTATTAAAACAAGACCCAGAAACAAACAAACAAAAAGAAACAGAATCTCTAGCCTAGGCCTGACCCTGAGCTCTAGACTCAATGTCTCCTCTTATGTCTATTGGTGGAGATCTCAAATTTACACATCCAAAACAGAACTCGTGATTTTCAGCACCCTCACCCCCACCATAGCAACACTATATCAAGACCTGTTCATCCCCTACTCTTATCCTCCTCGGTAAATGGCACTACCATTTGCATAAGGGTTCAAGCCAGAATCTGAGGAATCACCCTTCACTTCTTTTCCTCACCGTTTGCAGCCAATACATCGGCAAGTTTTGTGGGCTCCATCTCCAAAACAGGACCCCAGACCCTATTCCAACCACTTCTCACCAGCCTCCCCACCATCATCCTGGTGCAGGTCTCCATTATCTTTCACCGAAATAACCAGAACCACCTTCTAACCAGCCCACTGCTTTCTGATGCACTGTCCCTGCCCCCGTCTACTTCCTATAGCACAATCAGAATGATCTATATATAAACAGCTTTCTCCTGCTTTAAGCCTTCCTGTGGCTTCCCATCATACTCAGAATAAAACCCCAACTCCTTCCTAAGACCTACAGGACCCTCTGATTAGCCCCCTGCCTCCCTCTTGTATTGTATTTTCTCCATAGCACTTATCATGATCTGAAATAACTATTATTTCTACGTTTGTTAGCTATTCCCCCTTAACAGAATGTAAGCCGTGGGAAGACCGGCACTTTTTCTCTTTTGTTTGTTATGAGTCTCCGAAGAGGAGCCAGACTGCCTAGAGTCAAATCCAGGCTCTATCACTTACTAGCTATGTGACCGTGGGCAAGTTCATCAACCTCTTATACCTCAGTTTCCTTATCTGCAAATGGGGACGACAATAATATTGCCTACCTCCTAGGGTTGTTGAGAAGATTAAATGAGTTAATATATGTAAAGCACTTAGAAGAGTGTCTGGTACCTGGTAAGAGCTATGTAATTATTTGCTATTATTACTTAAAATGGTAAGCACTCAAGAACCATTTGTTGAATAAATGAAAAAAACTGTTAAGACCACCCTTCCACTGCACAGGTTGTAAGCTGAAGCACAATTTAGCAAAGCAGTGTATAGGATGTAAAGAAGGATCTCAGCCTGTCCTTCGGGGAAAAAATTATATTTGGGCCTGACCCTGTGTGTGCGTGTGTGGGCACATTTCTAGGGCAGCATTTCCAGCATACATTTTTTTTTTTGGCAGTACGCGGGCCTCTCACTGTCGTGGCCTCTCCCGCCGCGGAGCACAGGCTCCAGACGCGCAGGCTCAGCGGCCATGGCTCACGGGCCCAGCCGCTCCGCGGCATGTGGGATCCTCCCGGACCGGGGCACGAACCCGCGTCCCCTGTATCGGCAGGCGGACTCTCAACCACTGCGCCACCGGGGAAGCCCTCCAGCATACATTTTGTAAAGAGACAAAAGCTGCCTCTGTCCCAAGACTGTTGTACAGCCAGAGCCAATTTGTGAATATAGAGATATTTACACCTCTAACATGTGACTAGAAATGCAACATTTGCAGCCAAATATAAAGGTGGGTCTGCACGGGATCTCTTTTTCTGTGTAGATCATTGTTAAAAATGTTTTCAGATGAAAAATTCCCAGTCAGAAACACTCCCCTCTGCCCTGCCTCTTTAATTCACTCACAGAGACAAAACAAACCCGAGAAGAAAGGCTGAGATATGTTTGCAATTGGAAATTTTTTTTTTTTTTTTTCAGGAAATGATTTGGTACAGGAACATCATTCCCATCCCATTAACTGCTGACTCGGAGCCAACTGTTTGTAAAAGTGAATATGCAAACTGCCCGGTTCAGGCCTGGCCCCCGCCCCATGGGGCTGCATTAGTGGCCACATTCCCAAAACAGCCCGCGTGCTTTGGAGGTTTCATTTCTATTAAACCAAAGCAGGACCCAGCAGAAGCCCCTCGCCATCCTTGTGCTCTGAAAGAGAAAGGGCTGCAATTGAATTTCCTCGGCATAGAATATGAATATGATGTTTATCCCTCGAACCTCCTCTAACAATCTAAAACTAGGTCTGAATGTGCAGCCCTCGGTGTCTCGTGGCGCCATTAGTCATAACTTAATAAACAGATTAAATGCCCAGCTGAAGGTCGGGCTTGGGAGAGCAGGGCGATTGCCTCAACTCCTGAAGTGCTCACCATGAGAGAGGGGGCATGGCTTTTCTGGGAAACACAGTCTGACTCTGCACCCAGCTGTGCAGCAGAAAAAGTACACGGATGGGCTTTGGAGTCTGAAAGAGCGAGATTTGAATCCTACTTCTATTTTTATCAGCCATGGGACCTTATGTTAGTGACTTAACCTCTCTGAAGTTCGGTATAAAACAATTCTGTATAAAACAAGAGTATAGGGACTTCCCTGGCAGTCCAGTGGTTAAGACTTCGCCTTCCAATGCATGGGGTGTGGGTTTGATCCCTGGTCGGGGAGCTAAGATCCCACAGGCCTTGCGGCCAAAGAACCGAAACATAAAAAAAACAAAACAAAAAAACAGAAACAATATTGTAACAAATTCAATAAAGACCTTAAAAATGGTCCACATCAAAAAAAAAAAAAAAAAACCAAAACGAAAACAAACAAACAAACAAAAAAAAACCCAAGGGTATAGCTGACACTATTGATTTCTTCTCCAATATTGATTTTGTTTTTTCTCTGCTGAAAGAACCCTCATTTTTTTCCAGTATACACTCTGCCTCCTGTGCCTCTAGGTACCTAACTAGTACATGGAACACCAGGATTATAAAGTTGATGGATGCGATGAATAGTAATTTCCCTTTCCTTTTTTCCCATGAGAAACAGACTAGCTGCAGGCATCTCTTACACTCCAGAATATATATACAGGTGCTCAGTGAACACCAGGCAGAAAACAAGTATGGTGAGAAGAATGGAGAGAGGTTTCTAAGAGTACAAAAGGGTCTATTTATGGAAGGCCAGTAATTTCATTCCTTCAACCAATAGACGTTACCAGGCACCTCCTCTGAAGCAGACCTTGTGTCAGCACTGGGGATAAGGGTTTGGGGATCTGACATGAGTTTGCCTCAATCTGTTCACAGGTGGTGGGAGAGGTAGGCTCAGAAAAACACAATGGGCAGTCTGTTGCACTCAGGGGTGAGAGACATGTAACTAGAGGGCTGTGGGAGCTCGGGGGGGAACAAGGATAACTTTGGATGTGGAAGACTGGGAAGGATTCCCAGAAAGGGGGACAGGTGAGCTGGACTTTGAAAAACTTAAATTTTCATCCGACACAGGTGCCCCACAAAAAGCACATCTTGTGCATAAACAGCGAAGTGTGGACCAACAGGGCAGGTGTTGAGAGAGTCGTGATTATGTCTGAGCACCAGGAATGCAGGGTGCACACAGGGGAAATGCGGGGAAGAACAAGGGGCAAATAATTAGGTGAGGTCCAGAGTGTCAAGGGCTGTGAATTCATCTGTTCCCCAGCATGCCCTGGACCATGCTCCCCGTGTCTATAGATGAAAACTCCAATCAACATACTGAGGGAGGGCAAGAAGATAAGCAAGGTGTTTTCTCTTTCAGTGCAAGAGGGCCCCAGTGAGATACGTAGGCTGCTCTAGGTCCTTATCAGGACTCCAGTGATTCATTTCTGGCCCTCGTAAAAGATACTCAAGCTCCCTTAATTTCTAAATGGCTCAAAGGCCACCCCCCAGAAGTCCTTGCAGCTAGAGACAACTACACTGTCCGTTCGGCAAATCCCAACAATTTTTCTCTATATGAAAAATCAACCTGAAAGAACATCTACCAAAAAACTATAGCTAACATACTTAATGGTGAGAAACTGGAATACTTATACCCTAAGACTGGGAACAAGGTAAAGATGTCTCCTCTCACCACACCTACTCAAAATCATACTAAAGGGCTTCCCTGGTGACAGTGGTTGAGGGTCCGCCTGCCGACGTAGGGGACACGGGTTCGTGCCCCAGTCTGGGAAGATCCCACATGCCACAGAGCGGCTGGGCCCGTGAGCCATGGCCGCTGAGCCTGCGCGTCCGGAGCCTGTGCTCCTCAACGGGAGAGGCCACAACAGTGAGAGGCCCGTGTACCGCAAAAAAACAAAAACAGAAACAAAAACAAAACAAAAAAATCATACTAAAAATTCTAGCTACTGTAATAATACAGGAGATGGAAAATAAAAGGTATACAAATTGGGAAGGAAGAAATAAAACCATCTTTGTTTGTAGATAACATGATTAACTATGTAGAAAATCCCAAAGAATTGACCAAAACAAAATGAAACAGAAAAAATCCATACTCTTAGAACCAATTAGTAATTATGACAAGGTGGCAGAAGGTTAATATACACAAGTCAATTATTTTCCTATACAGTGGCAATAACTGATTAAAATTAGAAATTAAAAACACAATATCATTTATAGTAGCACCCAAAAAAGCAACACTAAGATATAAATCTAACAATGTACACAGGGTTGATATACAGAAAATTACAAAACTCTGATGAAAGAAATCAAAGAAGATCTAGATAAATGGAGACATAGTCAGTGTTCATGGATTATAAGACATAGTATTAAGATGTCAATTCTTTCCAAGTTCACCTATAGATTCAAGGTAATCCTAGTCAGAGTCACAGCAAGCTATTTTGTGGATATCGACAAACCGATTCTAAAGTTTACACAGAAAGGCAAAGACCCAGAGTGGACAACACAATATTAAAGAAGAACAAAGTTGGAGGACTGACACCACCAGACTTCAAGACTTACCATGATGCTACAGTAATCAAGACAGCATGATACTGGCAAAAGAGTAGACACATAGATCAATGGAACAGAATAAAGAACCCAGAAACACACCCACACAAATACAGTCAACTGATCTTTGACAAAGGAGCAAAGGCAATTCCATGCAGAAAGGATAGTTGTACTAACAAATGGTGCTAGAACTGGACGTCCATTTGCAAAAGTTAATCTAGATACAGACCATACACTTTTCATTTTCTTAACAATATCTTTCACAGAGTAGACATTTTAATGAGGTCCAACATCAACTTTTCTTTCATGGATTGTCCTTTTGGTGTCATATGTAAAAACTCATTGCCAAACCCCTAAATCACATAGATTTGCTATGTTTTCTTCTGTAAATTTTATACATTATGTTCTATACTTAGGTCTGTGATCATTTTGAGTTAAATTTTGTGAAAAGGTCATTAAAAACAAGGAAAGTCTGAGAAAATGTAACAGCCAAGAGGAGCCTAAGAAGATGTGATGGCTAAGGGTGATAACGGTATCCTGCATGGGATCCTGGAACAGAAAAAGGACATTAGGTAAAAACTGAAGAAATCTGAATAAACTATGGACTTCAGTTAATAATAATATATCAATATAGGTTCATGAATTATAATAAATGTACCATACTAATGTAAGATGTTAATAAGAGGGGAAACTGGGCATAGGCATATGGGAACTCTCTGTACTACCTTTGCATTTTTCCTGTAAATCCAAAAGTATTATAAAAACAGTCTATTAAAAAAATCAACCCAAATTTGCTATTTTTCCAACCATATAGAGTGTTCACTGGGGAGAAATCCATGATTTTAAGAGACATATGTTTCTTCCCATCACCAAGGAGAGAGTGGTAATCTATCCAACATTAGCTGAGCCCTACAGAAGCATTTGCATGGTAGGCAAAGCACAAAGACCATTTCGAAGCCCTACAGTGCAAGCTGTACTCATTCCCAAGTGAGAACTTGTTTCCAGGAAGAAAGTGCCTGGTTTTTTGCTTTGTTTCCAGGGCTGAGATGAGAAGACAGAGCTTCTTCATAACTTAAGGATGCTGGGCAAGGTCATTTCTGCTTTCCCAAGAAGAGGTCTGTACCGCTAGCATAACCGTCACTGAAGGTGTCTTTAATGCTTTCTCCGGAACTGCTCTGGAAACTCTATCTATCCATTGTCCCTGATGGGGCCTTTACATCATGGGCTTTGGTATTAGTTTTCTATTGCTGTAGTAGCAAATCACCACACACTTGGTGGCTGAAAACAACACAGATTTATTATCCTGATGGTTCGGTAGGTTAGAAGTCCAACATGGGTCTCACTGGGCTAAAATCAAGGCATTCGCAGGGCATGTTCTTTTCTGGAGGCTCTGGGGGAGAATCCATTTTCTTGCCTTTTCTGGCTTTTGGAGGCCACCTGCATTCCTTGGCTTGTGGCCCCCTTCCTCCATCTTCAAAGCCAGCAATGGGGGGTGAAAATCCTTTTCACATTGCACTACTCTTACCTCTTCTTCTGCCTTTCTCTTCTACTTTTAAGTTGCCTATGACTACACTGGGCCACTTGGATAATCCAGGACAACCTCCCTATTTTAGAGTCAGCTGATGAGCAGCCATAATTCTATGATGAGCAGCCATAATTCTACCTGCAACCTTAATTTCCCTTTGCCATGTAAGCTAACATATTCACAGATTCCAGGGATTGGGATATGGATTTCTTTGGGAGGCCACTATCCTGCCTATAATAGGTTTCTTGGTTAAGGGACCCTTGGTTAAGGGGTTCTGTTCTCACTACTCACCCCTGCCTACCACATGTGGGTTCACTTTTCTTCTAGGTGAGATTGTCAAAAGGAAATGCAAAATCCCAACCCCCACCATCCCAGCCCTTAAACCAGAGGAGTTTTACTACTTTTAACTAAAAGGATACTTATTTCAGCAGCCTTAACATAAAGCATCAGGTAAACATGGGAGCCAGCTCGTAGTGGCCTCAGCAGACGGTCAGGGTCTCCCCACGCTCCCCTCTACTTGACACAGCTCTTAGGCACCAGAGTCTGACATCCAGGCCTTGGAGTACAGCCAGAAAAGGGAACTTAGAGGCTGCTGTTGTGATGGGAGCTGACAGGGGGATCTACAGTCCTGAGTCTTAAAGTTTCCACCAGCGTCTTGGTTTTGGTCAGTTTTATAATCTCTGCAGAGTTGGAAGGCTGCCAGGCAAATGGCCCCTGGACATTAATTCATTGTTCAGCCAACCACATGATTCAGTTGTCCTCCAATTACAAGTAAGCACGGAGGGAGATGGATGAACTATTGGCTAGCTTTGGGGAGTTGAAACTGTCTGAATTGAAATACTGGTGAGGTCTCAAGTAAGTCATGGGAATTTAAAACAGTGCACAGGCACAGAGGGCCCAGCATCAAATACATCACCATTCTTTCTCTTTTGCCAAGCCATGTCCAGTATCTCTTTAGATCTAGAACCAGAACCGTTTTCTTGATTTTAAAGGTCTTACTTAAGCAGAAAGTGGTGTGGCTATGCCATCCTGGGAGTTTATAATGGAAGACACCAAGCTGTTGTGCATGCGTGTGCATCTGTGTGCATCCATATACCCTAACCACTGGTAACAACCTTGGGGAGACTATAGACATTGACCTGGTATGTTGGCTAATTACATGTGAAGTGTGGGTACAATGAGCGACCCAGGACAGCGAGGGTGGAACTGGCACTGCTTATCTCTTCCATTCATAAGCATGTGTGGGCATCTCTGGTGCCAGGGGCTGGGCCAGGAGTTGTGAATACACTGACAAACAAGTACTTCCCTTCTGGGGTCGGTAGATCCCTGAAGAGCAGCTACCTGTGGTGGCCACGAGAGACCAGTACAGTGCCAGGCACCTGCTACACACTCAATAAGTGCCCAGAGGATGCTTTAGTTGGGGGAGGAGGGGGAAGATGTACACACAAACTGCAATGCAATATGATAAGGTCCTCCATGCAGTCCTGAACCAAGTCCTGAGAGCAGAGCATCTTTCTAAGGTGGAGGGAGCAACAGAGGAACACATGGGATATGCAGAAGCCATGGGAAGGCCAGTAGGGCTCCAGGCACCCAGGGCAGCCTCTGCACCTCACTTGCTTTTATCTCTGTGTATCACTGGAGTCAAGTTTCTTCATTTCTTTCTCTGTGGCTCTTTGACCTTCATATCTATCTCCTTCTTATTTATTAATCCTGAAGAAGCCAGTCCTTTATTTTTGCAGTGGCCCAATGCTGCTTAATAAGTGCCACATCAAGTACCAGTCCACTGGAATTCCCAAGTGGTGGCCTCCGTTGAAACAAGGGCTCTGGGTAGGGGTGTGGCCAGTGAGTGACCATGGCATTGCTGTGTTTGGTTTGGATCAGTTCACTGGTGGGCTAATTCTGGATTTGTCTGAAGGCCAGTCAGTGGTTTATCCTGAAGGAGCACTGTTGGGGGAAACTCTCTCTTGAATGGACGATGATGATGCTGATGCCTGTGAGAGAACACATACTTGTGCTGCACTTCCTTTGTACCACGCATGTAGATGTGGCACCTTTTTTAAAAAAAAACATATATCAACTCATTTAATCTTCCCAACAATCCAGTGAGTAGGTACTATGATTATCCCCATTTTATAGATGAGGGGCCCAGAGAGGTTATGTAACTTGAGCAAGGCCACACAGCTAGAAAGTGGAAACCAGATTTGATACTAGGCCAGCTGGCTCCAGAGTTCATATCCTTAACACTACACTGTATGTTGTCCCAGTTTTATGTAACAATTTTTTTTTTTAATACGAAAACGTCTAAAACATGGTCACTTCTACATTCCCATGTAAAACCAGGAGAAAGTTCCATGGGGAATAATCTTGTGTATGCTGAGCCCTACAGGTTGTCTGGTCACTCTATGGAGGCTCAGTTTTTATGAGGACAGATTAAAAAGGAAGTGACATTTGAGGAGTGTTTTTGTTTTAAATAACAGGTTGACTTATTTCTGGCTAGAAAAGAAAAACATGCTCATTTAAGAGAACTTTGAAAATATTAAAAAACTGAGAAAATAATCCTACTGCTTAGAGATAATGTTATATTTTCTTAAGCTTTTCTATGTTTTACACACACACACACACACACACACACACACACACACACACACACACACAT
>NW_020174438.1:2518047-2605733 GCF_003031525.2 Neophocaena asiaeorientalis asiaeorientalis
ATATAATTTTATTTTTTTTTTTTCTTTTATCTTTTTCACACACACACACACACACACACACACACACACACACATATTGGGTACACAGTACCGGGTAGTTCTATGGCCTGCTTTTATAGTATCAGATAATCTCATTATATTTCCTCATGCCATCAAAAATATCCCTTTAACTGGCTTTCTCAATCTGTGCTGAAGGTACGCACATATGTTTACTTAACCATTCCATAACTATTGGACATTTAGGTGGTTTCCAGTCCTGGGGGGAGGCAGCTGAGTCTGGAGGGTTGAGTCATTCGCCAGCTTTGCAGGGGGGAGGGGGAGGGGCACTCAGGCACCGGGACCAGCAAGTGCAGAATGTGGGGTCTCTGGGGAACCAGATGACAGCCCGACGCGAGGGTCAGGCCACAGGCTCTTTGCTCTCTTTCATGGATGAGGAAGCTAAAGTTCAGAAAGTTTAGGAGACTTCCCTGAAAAGTTCCCTAGAAGATGATTCTACCGGTTAGCCGTCTCCTGTCCCCAGTGTCTTAGTTTGAAGTCATTTGCAAGTGGGAAGAAATCCCAGGGAAAGGAGTGAGGGGTGAGGAGAGAGATGCAGAGACGTAGAGGAGCCAGTAAAGGGGGCACACGTTACTGAGCCTGTGACCTGTGGGCAACTGAGCCTCAACCCCCATGGGGCTGAGGAACCGTACACAGTGTCCCCAGGAGACTTCCCCATTACTGAGGTGACCCCCAGGCCACGCTGGGTGTGGACTGAGGGGGTTTCTGAAGCTAGAGCCCTGGGACAGAAAAGTGGAGGTGCCAGATTAAGGGGGGAGCCCTCTGTGTGCACCAAACCGTCTACCAAGCCAGGCTGAAATGGGAGGTGACTGGGGGTTCTGTGTTCAGTGCAAAAGCATCTACCATGCTCACCCAGGGATTTGGGGGCCAGGATCTGCCACCCCCTCCCCTAGGAGACAATTCTTAGGAGACTGGGAAGGAGTTAAGAGGGTACATTTTTGGCAACATATCTGGGAAGGGAACATTCTCTTGTTCTCCAAGGAAGAAGCAAACCAGAATGGATGGGCTGCAGAATTCCATTTTTCTTATTATGACACTAGACCAGTGCCATTCAAAATAAACATTCCCGGGCTTGCCTGGTGGCGCAGTAGTTGAGAGTCTGCCTGCTGATGCAGAGGATACGGGTTCGTGCCCCAGTCTGGGAGGATCCCACATGCCGCGGAGCGGCTGGGCCCGTGCGCCATGGCCGCTGGACCTGCGCGTCCGGAGCCTGTGCTCCGCAACGGGAGAGGCCACAACAGTGAGAGGCCCGCGTACCGCAAAAAAAAAAAAACACAACAAAACATTCCCTTAGTCCCGACTGTGACATGCCCACACTGGAGATTCAGACTGAGCTGGAAGCGAGCTCTGCCCCTGACCCGGCTCAGGTCTGCCCTGAGAGGAGGCCAGCACTGCTGCTGGGCAGGTTGCTTCCATCAGAGCACGAGGCCATCCCAAGGAAACTTCTAGGGGGCAGGGGAAAGGATGTACCCTGTGCTGAAATGCTACACAGGCCAGGCCATGTGCTGAAGGTTTCCATTCATTATTCATCCTCTCCACCCTTTCTGGAGGAGAGATGCCCTCTTTTTCAGACAGAGCTGAAATTCTGGAACTAGTTCATCGTCACACCATTATGATCATGGTGCTGAGGGAAGTCTATGACTCTTTCATCTGATGGAATGGGGCCCTGTCAAATGTGCTCATGCCCTTCCTCCCAGTCTTAAGTACTGATTGAACACCTGCTGTATGCCACACGCTATTCTAGAGAAGAACGAACCCTTGCCCTAGGAGCGTGCAGTCACATACACCAGAGTCTTCATGGGCTGAGGGCCAACACAGTCCTGGCTCCAGGCGATGAGGGAGACCAGGCTAGGCTTGCACTGTCAGAAGGGACCAAGGAGGGCTTCATGGAGAAGGCGGCACCAGACCCTTCCATGGACGGATCTCTGCTCTTCTCTCCATCTCACTTAGCACGGTTTATAATTACCCATCTGTCCGCGTATCTGAAGAACCCCGGTCTCCTCCACTATTTCGAATATGCCAAGAGGACTGAGACTTGCCCACCACTGCACGGCCAGCACCTGCCACACCATGGGTGCTTCACGCGTATTTCTGGAGTGAATGCACAGTGCGGGCACGCTGGTCCCCGAGCAGCGCCCCCTTCCAGCAGAGTCCCACAGCCAAATGACAGCTCCACCTTCTACGTCACAGCCAGACAGGAATCTTGGGTGGGTTTGGGCTTTAAGAAGAGAAGGATAAGGAACTGGAGGCAGCAAAGGAGGGAGCAGAGAAGGCCAGCGGGTCCGAGACCTTCAGGTAGAAGCATTTTTGCTTATCATCTAGGCCTCCTCAGCATTATGACTAAGTCCTATCCCAGAGCAGAAATCTATGACCATTGCCCTGGAAGCAGTGGCAAGATGCTGTGGGTAGCTGTGCATCACAAGAGTTTTTGCAGCTCCCTGGTTTTTTTTTTTTTTTCTAAACCAACAATCCATGTTGACAGCAATTCTGTATAGAGAACCTATTAAAAGAAATTATAGTAAATCAGAGATGCTTAAGCTCTCTGTCTGGTGTTGTGATTGCCTGCCCGACACTTCCACTGTAACTTCCTTTTGTACAACCTTCCATTTGATTCAATTCCACGGATAATTACTGAGTCTTGACTACGTGCAAGGTGATGCATTGGGAGCCTCACGCCCATTGCATCTTCCAGGCCCAGAGCATAATTTAACTTACGGACAAAAATAAACATGTTCAACGGAAGGAGAGAGTGACAGAGGCCACAAGAAACTGTACAGACCATTTCAAAGGAGATAGCATTTTATCCACGTAAGCAGAGGCCATTCATTTGTTTAAGTATACATTGAACAGTATTGCTGAGCAACTTCCCTGGGCCAGGCACTGTGCTGGGTCTGGGGTCAAACGGATGAATAAGATCCAGATGCAGAGTCCGGCACAGTCTCTTAGCGGAGCCAAAGCAACATCACTTAACCCATCTGGAGGTGGAAGTCAGGGAGGGCTTCTCAAAGGAGATGCTTCAATTGTTTCTTAAACGAGAAGTAGGAGTTCACCAGGTGAAAAGGAAGCAAGACATGTAAAAGAGCTGGAGACATGAGGACAGGCACATTTTCAGGAAGACTGCTGGACAGGAATGAGTCTGTGAGGTGTTAGAGATTTAATCCAAGAGCCAGAACATACAAAGTGTGAATTTATTCCTGAAAGCAATGGGGAACCACGGTAGGATAAGCAAAGCAGAGTTTTGCAAGTTTGCAGAAGGGCCCGGGAAAGATTCCTTAGTGGATCCGTCCAAGTAGAAGTCCTCCTGGGGTATACCACCATGACAAGGCAATCTGAGCTGGCCTGGGCTCTGGAGAAAGGTAGACCTTGAGTAAATCCCAGCTCTGCCTCTTATTTAACTTTTCTTCCCCTCTGAAATGGGAATCATAATTCTTAGCTCACGGGTTTATAATGAATATTAGATGACATAACACATATGAAATGCCCAGCACAGTAGGACATGCCTCAGTGAGCATTCAGTAATTGTTAGCCCACCCTTCCCCACCTTTCCCAGTGTGTGCCTAGTGACATGTATAAGCCCTGGGAGAGAGAGGGACTGCTCAGAGATGATCTCGTGAAACAAGCATGACTTTGGCAAGCCAGCAGAGCTCAAGAACAAAGTTGGAGGAAACTTTTAAGAAATTATGATCTGTCCCCTTGTCTTGGGCTGATAAAGAGAGACAGGATTGTGAAAGAGGCAGTAGAAAAAGGCCCACAAAATGCTTCACAATGCAGAGGGATGTTTGGGGTCAAGTGGCATGGTGAGAGCACCCAGGCAAGTTAGAGAGGGAATATTTTGTGGGTGTTATAGAGCCTGGGAGGTGGCCTGGAAGCAAGGTGAAGGCCGGATGGAGATGGCAGAGGGGGTGACAGCCGTCGTGGTTTTAACGAGTGGTGGTGTTGCTGGTTAGTGGTGACTGTGGTTTGGATGGATTTTCAGAGGTGGAAAAAAGATGGTGTTCAACACCTAAAGCACCTGGATTGTGGCCTGTAAATAATAATATCATTACCTATAAAATGAATCAGGGTGCCTTGGAGAAATGGCCGATTCTAGCGCTGAGGCAGGAAACATATAAGATGAGCCTGGAACATCTTATTGCTAGAAACCAGTTAGGTATGAATTTCTACTAGGTTAGGATCACATCAAAGAGGCTTCCAATGGCCCAAGGCGGAACCATTTGAGCATCAATAAAGATAAAAATTGCAATGGGTTCAAATGCATCAAGTATAGTGAAATCCATGAGTTAATAATGATACAGAAAAACAAAACAAAACACCTCTCTAGCCACCTCTGGAGGATGCGAGGAAACCCATTCATTTTTAAAACTGGTAAATAAAGTGAAAATATCTGACGTTTATCCTATCTTTCTAAATCAAACTGTACCTGTGTCGATCAAATACTTAATGAGGCAATGTTTATAAAGCATTTCAGCTAGCACGTAACTATTCGGAAACCCCTAATGAATGAAGGTTTCTAGGTACGATCACCAATGGCTCCTGACAAATGAGTGACAACCAGATGTAATGCCTCTCCTTCCCCCCACCCCCAAAGAGACATATCACCATCAGTTCTAGATCTACCTCCCAATTTTCAGGAGATGCAGGGGACAGAAGAACATGTTAGCTGACACCATCAAGATACAGTTAGCAAAATCTAGACTGTGGGAACTCAATTGGTTTCTTCAACAAATTTTTTTCAAGGAATAAAAGAGATCTGGGATCATATCCATCAACTGCAATGCATGGGGCTTATTTTGATCTTGATTCCAACAAACTGTAAAAATAAATGAAATGACAGAAATTATGAGACTAAATAGCTGAAGATGTTAAGGAATTATTGCATTTTTATCTACATGTAATATAATTATCGTTGTTTCTTTAAAATTCTTCTCCTTAAGAGCGATAACTGAAATACACATACTGAAATGACATATCTGGGATTATCTTCCGGCAGGGGCTGAGGGTCAGATGGGAGGTATACATGGAACAAGATCGGCTGTGGATTAACCCTTGCTGAAGTGGGTGATGGGTTCATGGGTGTGTACCACATTATTCTTTCTACTTTTATATATGTTAGAAGTTTTCTATAGTGAGAAGTTCTTGTTTTCCTTTTTTTTTTTTTTTTTTTAATGGTACTTAAGAAGTAGAAGGAAACCACAGGCTTGTTTCATAAAATAAGGAGGCAGATCAGGGCAAGCAACTAAGAATAAGGTCAATCTGGAAACAAAAAATGGAACTAATATGGCAAAAGCATAAATTAACATTCTTAATGTATAACGACTTCATTATAAAAATCCATAATAACAGCCTATCAAAGCCCCTACGGAAATTTAATAAAATACATTTCATGGCAATTTATATAAAGAAAAAAATATATAATTATCTAGTAAATATAGGGGAAAATATTCCTCTTCATTGGTCTACGCAAGTAAGTGAAGCAACAACGAAACGCCTTTCAGTGTCATCCTGGACCTTCTCTCTCCATCTCGTCCTTCCCCCCTTGTCTGCTTCACCCACTGCCCCAACACATCAAAGGGAAACACCAGCTCTGCTCTGGAGCATCCCCAGGCCAGCTGAAACTTCAGGATCCCTCAGTCTCCTCCTTTCCCCCCAGAGTTGCTGGCTGGTACCTTTAACGCAAGTGCTTTCCCAGAGGGTGTGCAAATGAGTGACTTTGGGGTTCCCTGATTCATCAATCAGCTGTGAATCTGTGATACAAGCACCGTGGGCCCCGGGAAGAAGCCAGGTCCTCCCTACACATCTTCAGGGGAGCCAAGGAAACTGACTTACCACAGCCATCCCTCAGGCTCCCACGTGACTAAAAGTTGCTCACAGCCACCCTTTCTACTCCTTTATTAACTGCGGTCTTTTCGGAAGCTGGATCAAAGAGCCCAAAGTGATTTAACCTTTAACCTGTCAAAAGCTATGGGGTGGCATTTCAGCCCAGACATAAACCCAAACGTGAATTTTCAAGCCATGTTTAATCTGGGTGGAAACCGAGTGGAAAGTCTTGCTGAGAACTCGCACGCACGTCGATCAAACCCATTTCCGTTCTCGCCTTTATCTATCTATTCCAAACTATTGGGGGGAATTGCAAAGGCCCATTAGGCATTACTGATTATGAGCTCTTAAAGTAAGAAATGTGTCCAGTTCCTATTACTGTCGCTAATGAGAATTACAACACCCTCTCTGCTCCAGCTATGGAGCAGAGCTGGCTGTTAGGTCTCAGGAAAAGCATTCAGCAGGTTAATAGCTCACGGAAGCCAACAGCTTCTCGCTACACTTTCAGAATGCATGCTTAGATTTACCTTTACCTAGGAGAAGAGGACAGCAAGCAGTAAAATGAGGTCGACCTGTTCTTTCGAAAGTCCTTTATTTCTGTGTTCATCCTCATCTCCTCCCCCCCACCCCTAAACATCACACGCACACACACGCGCACACGCACACGCACACGCACACACCCATCCCTCCAGAGCTATCTCTAACAACAGGGCTAGGCTAATGCAGGCCAGGTTGACACTAAAAACCTTCAGAGGCAGGAGGAGGGGCACCTACCATCTCAGAAGCCCAAACACGGGAGATGCACCAGGAACTGGCCAGGGCACCCCCAACAGAGAACCTCCCCTACCACAGCACGTCCAACTTCGTCCAGGCTCTGACCCACCTTTAGGGCAAAATGCCCCGCAGCCCATGGTCTAGGATTTCAGCCACAATCATGGTATCTTCTGCCCAGAGCTGAGCCCTCCCTGCGGTGGCCCACAACCCTCTGCTTTCAGGCCAGTTTTCAGAGGTCCGGAGGTCTACGGAGCTATTGGATCTTTTCAACCATTTCCCGAGGAGAAGGCTAGACTGCTCAACACAACTCGCAGCTCAGCACATCAGCTGAGAACAAGTGGCTGCCTATATAATTTAATATGATGCCACATGGGACTCACAGACCTGCTGCAAAGCAAAAAGGATTCTAGCGCTTGCCTCTTGGCAACTGGAAATCTGGAGTGGCTGCTTGTTTCTGTTCAGGCTGGGTATACACCTCAGGCAGAGATGGGCAGGGTGTTTTCAAGGGGTTGATGCTGGGGCCGCTGAGAAGTGAGTCTCATCTGGCGGATCTAAAATTTCTTACTCTGCCACAGACTCAAAGTCATAAGCATCTCCTTAAGCAGAGGCAAGGTGTGAGTACAGCTGGGTGACCCCAAGCAGCCCTGGACACAGCCTGAGGGCCATGCTGTGCCTTCAAGCCTTGTCTCAGCTGTGGGGAGGGAACCCATCCTTTCAGGAAAGACAACCTAAACCCACATTTAGGTAATAAAATGGGAAGTTATCTGCATATACATTTCCACGCATGAACTTATCAGCTTCGGCATCTGTTAAGCCCAAGAAGAAAAGGTTCTTGTATTTGAATATTAGTCACCATGGCCCATTGGGTTTGTCGGCTGGTTGGTTGAAGGCAAAGCCCTGGTGGGGAGCGGCGGGGAAGCTCTGGTACTGTGTACCTGTTGCACTCATGAATGAAGCAGGGAGGTGACCCAGCACTGGCACCTCCTCAGATGCTGGGACCAGTTCATCTGTGCCCTGGTGGACTACAGAGAGACTCAGGACTGGTTCCCAAAATGCCGGAGCGTGGGGCTTCAGCAGGGATGCCCACCACTGTGATCAGTTGTCTAGAACTCTGTACCCAAATCGTCCTGCCCCAGGGGTGGGGAGAGACTTAGCAAGGGGACAAAGATGGCTTCACTGAGAGTCAGTCCTGCGGAAAATCTCTGGGCTGAAAGGAGGGACCGTGGCCAATTAAGCGGGAGATTCTTACTTCCTGTTCTATCTGACCCCAAAGACCGAGGAGTGGATTGTGCTGGGAGACAGGGCTGCAGAGGTGTCCGAGGATGCTCGAAAGCCCAGGAGCCTCAGACACCTGGAAATGGCTACAGGTGCATTTTCCAGGGCAACATGCTTTGTGCACCCAAATGAAGCAGGGGGGTGGGGTAGGCCCCAGGAACTGATCCAGACCCTCCTTTTTAGTCCTCTCTAGAAGGCTAGCAGCCCCAGGTGACGAATGAGTTCCTGCTGTTGTTGTTGTTGTTTGGGGGGTGAGGTAGCAGGAGGCCATCTGGGGTACTTTTTCCTTTTGGAAAAGGGTAAATACTCTAAGGTCCAACTGACCACCTAAAAACCCCAGAAGGAGAAACCCTTGGATGTAATTACTATGCTATCCATGATCATTTGAAAACGGAGCCTTTTCATAAACATCAGCTTTATGTTTATCTTCCAAGAAGGACCATATTCTTCAAATAGCTAACACCTAAAAGGCACAAAGTATGCAAATTTGACTAACGTTTTTGATTAATAATCGTTATGTGGCTGGCATTAAGTCAACCGTGCACACATTATCTCATTTAATCTACGGATGCAGAATTCATAAAAGTGAGTTTATGTCATACCTGATGCCTAACGCATCAGAATATGTAAAAGAGAAGTCCAGAAATAGCACTGCAGGACTGGACTAAAAGGTTTTGATTCACAGCAAAGGAAATTTAATTAAAACATGTAATGTCCATTACTGTCATTCATAATCATATTATACCTCCGAGAAATAATACAGATATAAAAGTCTAGAGTTACCTGCATGTTTGATGTAAATAGGATAAAATTATCTAAGTTCTGAAAATATCCAGATATCAGAAGGAAAAAGAAGTATCTCTACCTAGCGTCATGTGTCATCAAATTTCATTAGGTAGGGACATGAGTATCCAGCCACAAGAAAGCCCATCCCTCCTCTGAGAGCAGGTTGTAAAAACTTCCAAAGGTGCCTGAAAATCTTGGATTTAACACAGTCATGATTATTATTATTATTTTTTAGCTCCTATAAACAATCAGACGCTCCTGCTTGGTTTGACAAGGCTCAGGAGAGCCCAGACAGTGGATACTCTCAGCCCATCCCCAATACTTTTTGGACTCTATATGGTGATAAGGACCAGATCCTCTCACAGGGCAGCTTTGAGGTCCAGTGGAGGGAAAGAATCACGGGAAAGCTCCAGGGAAGAGAAAACATGGCACAGTTGCCAAACCACAGCTAGGTCTCAACAGGTCCATCTATGGGCATCGAACACTCTCCCACTTCATTCCCTTGTCCCTTAATCTCTTTTGGAGTGTGCACTATTGCCAGACCTAAAGCTGAACAGTGGAACCACTCGGGGAGCAAGGGAGCAGTAAGATCCTTGCATTCTTAGGATTACAGTATCGTGGGGGAGATGAACACTCATTTTAAAAACATACACATTCATAAAAACAAGGCAAGTTCCACCAAGACAGTTTCCGCATATCTGAAATGCATCTTATAAGACTTCTATTCCATGAGGTCCTGGCAAAGATGAAATAAAATATACAAAGCCCTTGGCTCAATAAAAATTAATAAAAATTCTGCTGCTACTAGGATTACTATTCTTACTACTAGTGAGTGGCTTCACCAGCTACTAGCTGTGTGATCTTGGGTAAGTTACTTAATTTTCTCATGTTTCAGGTCTCCCATTTGTAAAACGGGATAACAATAATTCCTAACAAAAAAGATTAAATGAGCTAATATGTAGGAAGTGTTTGGAACAATGCCTGGTACACAGTAAGAAACTGATAAATGTTAGCTGCTAGTGGTGATTATTATTTTGCCAGAATCGAAGACACCACGTCAGCTCATAACATGCTTACAATCTAGCCCAGGGTTTCTCACCAGAGGCACTATTGATGTTTCAGACCGGATAAGTCTTTGTTGTGGGGCTGTCCCGTGCATTGTAGGGTGCTCCGTAGAATCTTGGCCATAATCTACCCAGGATGCCAAGAGCATCCGCCCCCGCCCCCGCCCCCAGTCCTGACAACCAAAAATGTCTCCAGACATTGCCTAATGTCCCCTGGCAGGAAAAATTGCCCCATAAAAAAACCCACTGGTCTAGCTGGAAAGTATAATGCACCGAGAGGAAGGGAGACAATGCAGAGCTAGCATCTGTGGTCATGAGGAAAACAGCAAGGGTAAGTCCACGAGGGAGCCTTTCAACAGAAAGTCAGGGAGGGCTGCTTCCAAGAGGGGGCTGTAAATGGCGCCTCGTGGCCATCTTGAATCTGTGTCCCTTCTGCTAAACATAAAAGTTGCTTTAGCGAGATTTCAGATTTCAAAACGAATTAAACATCATGACTAAACCCAAATTAAAGCAACTATAATACACTGAGGATAACTTTCCATTACCTACAGTTCCCTCCTCTCACCAAAATCCTGATAGAGCTTCTAGGCTAAATGTTACCCACACGGATTTAGATAAGCTGGGGAGAGAAAAAAAGGGAAAGGAACAGGGAAAGGGAACCTTCTAGGTCACCCCCAGAGAACTCGGGAGCAATGTCCACTGACATCTGTGGAGATGAGCCCAAAGTTTAACCAAGTGGCAGCAAGTGAGTCCGCTTTCAAGAAGAACAGTGTTTGGCCCACACTGGCTCCCAGATGCTGCATCCCATCCCATCCCCATGACTCAGACCAACTGAGCCTCATCTGTAACTCAGTCCTGCCCCAGTTTCTAGGATTCCAACTTGACCTGAGACTGTCCTGGGCTCGAGAGCATTAACATCTGCCCCCAGAACAGTGCTTCATTCCAGTACCGGATGGAGTTCGTTATCTAGACCCTTATCAAAGTTCTTATTATTGACCTTCTGCTTTGGTCCCTGTTGATGAATCCCTGTCCAAGAATCTGCCTGGCACCCCGTCCCAGAGCCCTGCCCAAGTACCCCTACCTAGTGTCTGGGGCTAAAAGTGTCCCAAGGCTACCATCTGCTTTTCTACACACCTGAGCATCGTTTCCCCCAAGTTCCTGTTGCTGTGCTCCGTCTACCCATTGGGACATCCTACTACTTCGTTTTGGGCACTTCTTTTTTGCTGTTGATTTTGGGGGACGGTGATCAGAGATTACTGTATCCCATGCTGGACAGACTGCATCTTCACTGTTAGCATGTGGACCAGTAATCTGACTGCAATCCTTTCCCCGAGGAAGAGTCAGATCCAAGTCCCATCCCTTTCTGCCTTCCTCCTGCCTTTTTGGTACCTGGCCATGCCCCAAGATGACCAAGGGAGAGCACATTGTCTGTGTTTGGTTATCTCTGTTGTGTGGTAAGTGAATCAGGCTGTCGCTCTGTACATGTGACTCAATTACAATGTATATACATGATAAACCAAGTACCTCCTGTATGCAGGATACCCTATCGGGTGAGAGAAGGGGAAGAGAACTAATGCTTATGGAAGGTTTATTTTGTACCATACATTCATTTACATGCTTTACAAGATTATTTAATTTTAACTCACAGCCACTCCAAGAGGTAGATACCATCATTAACAGTTTCTGTATCAGGAAGAGAGGCAATGAGGCATCAGTTAGGATCAGAACAGTGGTCCAGCTTACTTCAAAACTTATGCTCATTCCTTGAAAACCAGGAGTGGTCTTTTTTGTGTGTGTGTGGTACGCGGGCCTCTCACTGTTGTGGCCTCTCCCGTTGCAGAGCACAGGCTCCGGATGCGCAGGCTCAGCGGCCATGGCTCACGGGCCCAGCCGCTCCGCGGCATGTGGGATCTTCCCGGACCGGGGCACGAACCCATGTCCCCTGCAGGCGGACTCTCAACCACTGCGCCACCAGGGAAGCCCCAGGGGTGGTCTTTTTGATGGGTAACTGGAACCCTATGGGTTTTCTACCCTTTCTTCCTTTTTTTTTTTTTTTTGCCTTTTATAAATTTTCATAATATATGTGGCATCTACTTTGGGGATTAGTGACTGAACTCACAGCACTCACACAAACTGTCCTCGGCCTCCTCTCTCAGGTTTTTTCTGCTATGAGAATTCAGGTTTCAAGTGCTTTCCTCGAGGTTACACAGAAAATGAAATGTGGAATTTCGATGAACACTCTCAAGGGGTCTGCGTACAAGAACTTATTACACCTTTATGGGAGCCACTGTCCTATTGAGCAAGGTGCCAGTGGGACCTGGGTTTCCCAGAGGAAGTCAAGTCACCAAAGCAGACTGGGACACCACCTACAGGGTTCAGGGTTCAGCAGTGTGCCTTGGTCCCTCTCTCCCTGTTCCCAGAGATCGAGGAGTCGGCTACACACTGGCTGCAGGTTTATAGGAGGAACATGGGGATTGGCATTTGTAAGTGTCACATTTGCATAATGAATTCCCCACCCTGCTCCCCCTTTTTTTTTTGAATTTTATTTCTTTTTTTATACAGCAGGTTCTTATTAGTTATCCATTTTATACATATTAGTGTATATATGTCAATCCCAATCTCCCAATTCATCCCACCCACACCCCCCCGCCACTTCCCCGCCTTGGTGTCCATACGTTTATTCTCTACATCTGTCTCTACCCGCTCCCTTATTTTTTTTAACAGATTAGCACTTAAGGCTTTAAAAATACCACAAAAATATACACTAGAGATTGACTTGCTTTTTTTCCTGCAGTGGGGGGTAGTAACTAGATTGATCTTTATATGGATAAACCTGAAGCGACTTCATGGGTGAGTTTAAATGGTTATGTTTGAGGATTTGAGTACCACATAGAAGGAATCTCATCACCTGTCAGAACCAGGTGTGCGGGTATTCATGGGTCATATTCAGGAGGGAGAGAAAAGAGACAGAGAACAGAGGGTTCCACAGCCGAGGAATACAATGCTAAATAGGAAGCAGCTACCCCTTCTGTACAGAGATCCATTTAAAGAAGCAACCAGCATCACCCCTGACACTTAATCTACAAACCTATAGGAGTCAGACTGTGTTCTTACTTTTCTCATTATTTTTATGGTAAAGTGGGCTACATTTAGAATGTCTAACACCAGCAATAATGAACAGTGAGCCAGAAACCACAGAATACACTTTTACCTTAGAAAACTGATGAACTGCACAGTTTCGATTCCTACCTGATCCTTACAATTGGACAAAACTAGCTTTCACATGGCTACATCATTACTGCCAGAGTTTCATTGTACTTCTTTGAAGCTTATCATTTTTAAATATATCTTCCCTCATGTCTACAAAGTGAACATATTTGGTATTTTAATAGTATAATACTTATTTATCCTAACTGTTATATTTAAATCATCACACAATTGTTGGTAAATTGGGTTGTCTCAGTGTAGGTAAAACTATATACGTGTATGTATGTGTGTGTGTGTGTAGATATAGAGTTGACCCTTGAACAACATGGCAATTAGAGGTACCCACCCCCCACTTAGTCAAAAATTGAATATAACTTTACAGTCAGCCCTTGGTATTTGTAGTTTTGCATCTGTGGATTCTACCTACTGCAGTGTAGTTCTGCAGTACACATTTATTGAAAATAATCTGGATATGAGTGAACCCATGCAGTTCAAACCCATGTTGTTCAAGGGTATATATATAGTATACTTTTTTTTTTCTAATGTTATTTCCTTGGGATATATTTCCAAAGGTGGAATTGTTGAGTCAGAGTCAAGGGTTGCTTTTGTGATCTATTTTACATAGCATCATACTGTTCTCTAGGAAGAGAAAATAAAAGATAATTTTTAATGCCTTCTGCAAAGTATATGTTCCCACAAAGCCCTGTTCATGTTACATTTATAGCTTTTATTTATTTTTGATAATGTAAATAGGTGTGATATGGTAACTCGTAGTTGTTTTAACTTGAATATGTTTAATTACCTCCCTGGGATTTGTTTACAGTGAATGTTTCTCTTGTGTGAATTATCTACTCATATCCTTTGACCATCTGTCCAATGAAGTCTTGATTGTGCCCTTGAAGATTTATATAAAACTCCCCAAAGTGTCTGGATGGTAAGTTTTAGCTGTTATGTTTATTGTGACTACTTCCCCAATCTGTTGCTTCTCTTTTTACCTTTTAGTTTTGTTGATTTTCTTTGTACAAAAAAAGAAAAAAAGGCGAATTTTAAAAAATGTAATTGGAGCCATCAAACTTGTCACTGATAATTTCTTCAATTGCTTCAATAGTCAGAAAATTGTCTTTTCTCAACAATTGGGATAAGTATACCATTAAAAAAATTAGCTCTTTAAACCATCTGGCATTTGTTGTGGTATAGGGATACAGTGACCATATTTTCTGAATCAAAAATTGGAACATGCGATCTGACAAGTGCCAGTATTCTTTTGGGCAAAATGGGACAGAATATTTGAAATTGAGACTGTCTTGGAAAATTGAGGACATATGGCCCCCGTATGTATGGAGCAAGCTGTTATTTTAAAGGTACAGTGCCAGACCCTCTTTTCTCAGCTCCTGTCAACTCTAAAACAACAGAGATTTTTAGCCTGAGGCTCACCTCACCTGAATGCTGAGCCTCGCTTTACTAGGGCAGATAGGATATTGGTAGTGCCACTCCCCTCAGAAGGAAGGATCCAGAATTGGTTATGCTGCGAAAGCCTACTGTTGGCCCCTCCAGATCCATCGTTCTCCACCCTCTCCCTGCCCAGGAATGGCTGCATTAGTGGGCACACCCGCCTTCTGCCTTCAGCTTAAGTTAGACCAATGGGAAGTGGCCCAGGAATGCCAGGAGAGAGAGGGGAGCTGGGGTTATTTATTTCCTGATTCCCTTGCGGTGGCGTCGCCATCGCCTGTCTGTTGGGTGGCCCTCCTCGCACCATTTTTTCTATCTCTGAAATTCGGTAATCACTCAGGCCCAGGAGTGGTAACAGCTCCCTATGATTACTAGCCCCAGGAGGGAGTATACTTAGCTCACTTCTTTTAGATAAACGCTTTATTAAACTGTACTTGAGTTACACAGTTTGAGTGTGCAGGGACCTTAACCGAGACACCGAGTATCCAGGGGGCCTTGGTGAATAGTACATACAACTGCAGTAAGTTTTCCCCAGACCCCCTCACTAAGTTAAACCACCACGATGTTTAGTTCCCTTCTTGAAGCACGCCCCTCCCCTAGCCCACAGCCTATTTGACCACTCTGCCAGTCCCTTCCTTGGAGGACAGGACCTCTCACCTCCACTCACACTGCAGGACTGCTCCATCCTCGACAGGCCACCAGGCACTACTCCAGTCACTCACATGATCTTGAAATCCTGAACTGCCTGTCCTGGTTCTACCTCATCCCAGCTGCTTTCTCTTCCCCCAGGCCAGGGCTAGCGGTCAGAATGCCTCAAGGTTCACCTAGGTGGCAACAGCCAGTGGCTTCTTTCTTCAACCAGAAAGCCAGAGACTGTAAAATACCTTTAAGACACATGGGCCAGTGCCATGATACATAAAAATCGGTTGAGTCATTGCAAGCACAGGGTGATAATCATCTGAGCTGCCCGTTCCTGGTCCCCCGCACCTTTGTCAGTGGGGGCCTATCTCTTCTTGGCCCTTGAACTGTGGCTCATGGTGCTGTCTGGAGGACCCTGCTATGACTCCACGCCTCACCCACAGCTGTTCCCATTGACAATGTGGATTCCACTTCTGCCAAGTACATACCACTTGGGGGCAACACCGACATGCCCCACGCTGTGGGGAAACCATGAGCAGAGAGAAGTCGGGGGCAGGAAATTCAAAACACACAGTGCCGGAAGTGACGACCTCTAGGCTCGGCGTGGGGGTGGTGGGGGCTTCAACAAGCCCCTGCCAAGCCAGGCTCAGGACTATCAAACCACGCTGAAAGGAGGAGGCAAGCAGGAATGAGATCACATGACAGGAAACTTGGGGCACAGACTACAAGCAAGTGGTGATCCACATGCTGGAGAAGATCTGGCAGTGCTCTGGAGGAGAAGCAGGGCTCAAGCTAGAGCTTGAAGGTAGAGGAGGGGAAGAAAGTCCGGAAGCAAGGTCTTAGGGACAGAAATCAGGAGCAATGGTCCCTATATGAAATCACTGTTGGCCGAGGGCACGGGGAGGGGAATCAAAAATTATGCCACACCTGCTTCCATCCAAGTACCTATGTGCTCCTATCTGATACCCACTAGGCTGCATCTCTGATTCCCCAGGTCTGGAACAGGGTTGAACAAGAGCAGGCATCATAGATGCTCGTTGAATAAAGAAATGAATGAATATACTTGACCCTGTTATTGCCAAAAGCCAAGAGTTCAGCTTTCTATCTTTGAATCCTACATCTGCAGGGGAAAAGTGTCACCCAAGAGAAAAAACACTTTGTGATGGATGCTTTTAAGAAGATAAGTCAACAAGAATCACAAAACACCTGGATAATTTCCCAATGGCTATGGAAACTGCCTTTATTTCATTCAGGGGCTGTGGCAGCCCTCTGCCTTCTACCTTATGAAGCTTTGGGGCAGGCTCTTGTCCCCTCAGGTTCTCAGACTTAAGCTTGGCATCTGGTTTCTCAGGGAGCCTGGTGGGTAGCTTGTTAGAGCTCTGCTCGTAGGATGCACTCCCGAGAGCTCGACCTGGGTTTCTGTCTAGGGCCTGAGGCTTCTGTCCTGCACAATGGTTGTCCCTTCCTCCCTTTTTAAAGCAGCTTCAAGCTCCTAGAGTTAGATTTATTGGCCTTGAAAACACAATGTCTCTCCCTGCATTTCCTATACCTATCTTGGGCTCCGCGTTCCTCTTCTTTAGGTCATCCACCATCCTAGGTGGGAACCTCAATGTCTTCCTATTAATAGTGCTCCTATCATACAATCACTTACATTTGCTTAATGCTTTACAAAGCTGACACGTGCATCTTATGTGATTCTGTAACAATCCTGCTAACTAGGCATCACGATCTCTAATTGACACTGAGGCTCAAAAGTGCCAGGTCCCCCAGCAGCACCAGGCACTACCCAAGATCTAGGATTCCTTATCTTCATTCATAGCTGCTGCCTTCTTTCCTCTTCTCACTCCTTGCTATGACTCCTCTTTCTACTGACCCACGTCAGTAGGATCCAGCAGAGCTGATGACCTCCTGTCTCCACGCTGCTGAGTTGGTCCATGCATCAAAGAAGGCTTGGACTAGGCTACGAGGGGTGAGGATTCTTCTGACTCTGAGCCTCTCTGATCCTATAATCTCACGATTGTTCAACCTGCCAGCAATTTGCCACAAAGTATGCTTTCTCCCTCAAATCCCCCCAATTTACTACGTCTTGACACTCAGCTCCGACGATACATTTTTTTGAAGCCAGGCAGTGAACTGGATAGCAATTCCATATCTCCGATTTCCTGGAAAATTGTGTTACATTGGGCAAATGAAGAGCTAACAGCGGCAGGGAGAAAAAAAGTCATAAAAATGTAGCCGTTTTTGTTTTAGCCTGCCTCCCTCAGCAGATTTGGTCGGTGACCTCTCTCTGAGTCACGAAAGGCTATAAAACTTGCTCTGATTTACATTTGCAGGAAACAGAGTTTACATCTTGCATTTTCCTTAAAAAAATTTTTTTTCATTACCAAACCATAGTTTATTCCCTTCTCTGTGGAATTTCTTGATAATACCTCAAGACGAAAATATACGTACAGGACTTCCCTGGTGGTGCAGTGGTTAAGAATCCGCCTGCCAATGCAGGGGACACAGGTTCGATCACTGGTCCAGGAAGGTTCCACACGCTGCGGAGCAACTAAGCCCATGCACCACAACTACTGAGCCTCCGCTCTAGAGTCCGTGAGCCACAAGTACTGAGCCTGCGTGCCACAACTACTGAAGCCCGCGTGCCTAGAGCCCGTGCTCCGCAACAAAGAGTTGTGGCCACCGCAATGAGAAGCCCACGCACTGCAACGAAGAGTAGCCACCGCTCGCCGCAACTAGAGAAAGCCTGTGCTCAGCAACGAAGACCCAACACAGCCAAAAATAAATAAATAGATTTATTTAAAAAAAGAAAATATACGTACATAATACTTCTCGGCTTCATGGTGTGCTTTAACCAAAACCACTCACTTCAACAAGAGCCTGTAGGCTTTAAGCCAATTACCCCCAATGTATTCTGTAAGCTGTAGCTGGACGGTCCTCTCCTCATCAATTAAGTCATGGGAAAAAGCTCAGGATCACCAATGATCTCACTTAGAGAGCGATCCTCAAGGAAAAGCATTAAAAAAAAAAAAAAGTTTTCTACCCGAGAGTTTTGAGGCAAGGGGCTATTTTCATTATTTTTGGCATCTGAAGTATGGCAGATGGTCTAATCTTTCACATCTCTACACTGAACTCTATTCCAGAGGAAAAATAAAGAACCACAATTTAGCAGAGGTTAAGAAGACAAAGTTTATAACTGCAAACCATCCCCTTGCCCACAAAAGCCTAGGCCATTTGGATTATGGCCATTGCTCTTTAGTTGCAAGAAACAGACCCCTCTTCCACCATTCCCTCAAGCTAACGAATTAAAGGAAATTAATAAAATAAATACTGTGGTAGTCGGAATCCTAAAATGGGCCCTCAAGATTCTCTATCCTAAAGCTAGGACTGTGAATAGGATGAGATATCATGTCCTGATAATCTCAGGTTACAAGGCAAAAGGGATTTTGCAGATGTAATTAAGGGTACTGGTTAGTTGATTGTGAGTTAATCAATAGATTGTCTGGGTGAGCCTCACCTAATCACATGAGTGCTTTAAAAGCAGAGTTTTCTCCTGCTGGTAGCAGAAGAGGAATTCAGAGAGCATGTGGGGGGCTCTCTGTTGCCGACGTGGAGAAGCCACATGGCAAGGAACTGGAAATAGCTTCTGGGACCTAAGAGCAGTCCCTGCCAAAAGCCAGCAAGGAAATACAACTCAGTAACTCAGTCCTACAACTGCAAGGAATTGAAGATTGCCAACAAGCTGAATGAGCTTGGAAGTGAAATCTTCCCCGGGCCTCCAGATAAGGGGCCAGTCCTGCCAATTCCTTGATTTCAGTCTGAGACCCTGAGCAAAGAAGCCAGCCCACCCAGACTTCTGACCTATAGAACTGTGAGATAATAAATGGGTGCTGCTTTAAACTGCTAACTTTTTGATAATTCATTATGCAGTCAGGGAAAACTAATACAGATACCCAGACAAGTCCATTGGACGAAACAAACACAAACCCCAATACAAATACAGTCAGGCCACAATGGGAAAGAGAATCCCCCAGGCAGTGAAACCTTCTCTGACACCTGGACTCTCTCTCTCCCTAGCTTCTCTTTTGATCTTGACCAACTTCCCAGGCTTACATGTGACGAACATGGCTGTCAGCCCAAGCCTGACCGACCCACGGGGCCAGAACCTCTCTCCAACCAAGAAAGTCACTGTGTCCTTAGTTCAGATCCTGAGAGAGAAGCTGGTCACTTTCATTCATCCGGCAAATATTAATTGAGCACATGCAATTGTTAAGAATTGTTCTAGGTTTCTAGGTGCTGCGAGGACACAGCAATGAACAAGACAAACTCCTGCTCAAGGAGGTTTAAGTTCTATGAAGGGGAGAGACAAGGAAAAGGCAAGCATATATGTTAGGGCAGCAAAGATAGGTTGTACGGGAGCACAGAGCAGGGCAATGGGATAAAGGGAAACAGGAAGTGCTATTTTTAAATCGGTGGTCATGGCCCTGGTGGGGAGGGGAGCATTTTAACAGAGATTTGAGTGACCGTGAAGGAGCCGGATATACAAACACATGGCGGGAGGAACATTCAGGAAGAGGAAACAGAAAGTTAAAAGGCTTTGGGATGGAAATTTACTTGTCCTGTAAAGGGAACAAGGAAGTCAGTAGAGCTGGAATAGAGAAAGCAAGGGGAGGATGCCAGGAAATGAGGTGGGAGTTGTAGCCTAGGCCAACACAAGTAGAGAGGACGGGCCACGGTCTGGACTTCAGGAAACCTTTAGAGTTGACTGCAAAGCACTGACATGGATTGGCTGGTCTTAGGTCAGAGATCCAAACAAGGTCTAAAATATGGCCTCACAGGCCTGTCCCTTCAGCTGGGCCTCCGGTGCTGTCATTTCCAAAGAAGGGGGATGGGTGAGTTAGACTAGACACCTACTTCGTGTCCCCGTTAGAGCAAGAACCAAAGTTGGTTAATTCAATCACGTTTCTACCACCTCTTAGAGGAGAAGCCTGAGGACTAAATCAGAAGAGTAAAGTCCGTAGGCAGGAATGGGTCATTGGTAAACTCAGTGAGGGTCTGTACCAAAGGCTCCTCCCTACAGAGACAGCTGGACCTCCTTCCACTCATGCCATGTGGTTTTGGAGAAGAATCAGCAGAATCATTGGCCAAGAAATGGTCGCATACCCCATTCATCCTCATGTCTTGAGAGAGAAGAGGGCATGAGGACACCTTCAGGTCAGAAATCAGGAGAGGGGCTCCAGAAGGGTTACCGTTCATTAAGTGCCCCAGGGTGAGCACTAGCAGAGTCTCCTCTGCCACATCCCCAAACCTGTCCACTCTCCATTCTAAACACACTCCTACTTACATAGCCTTTTTCCTGGGTCGTCAGTCATTCTAGGCTCCATGGTGCCTACCCCCACCCCATTCTTTCTCAATCTTCCCCTAAACTGGATGAGCCAGTCCCTAACCCTGAACTGCCTCTTCTTTCCTCTTTCTTCCCATGTTGGTCCAAAGTTTTCTGGAATTGATCCAACAAACACTTATTGGGCACCAGCCTCATGACCTTATGCAAGGCAGGAGGGATTAAAGCCCTGGGTTCAAAATCTGATCTGCCACTGATTAGCTGCCTTGATTTGGGCAAATAACTCAACCTCCTGAGCTTCTCCTGTGACATGGAGACAATAATATCTACCTTGAAAGGGTGTTCAGGGGTTAGGGTTATTAAGCAAAGTTTGTAGCACAAAGCTGGACACAAAGTAGGCCCCTGGTGGGTGTTTGTTGAATAAATGAGTGACAAGGGTTGAAGTACATCTGATGATTGGATATTGATGAAACTGTGATGAATGCTTCAGCAGAAGTACAAGGTCAAAGCGTGAATGGGAAGAAGTGTGCTGCCGTCTTTTCCTCTTCCTCTCTCTGCCTCCCCAGCACATTCCCCACACAGGCTGCCCAACTCCATTTCTGTGCTTCAGCTTCGGTGTCTTCCCCACACGTCGTCTTCAGATGAACGGCCTCCTCCTTCTCAAAGGAGACTTGGTACCAAGGCTGGCCTTGATGCGCTTTCTTTTTCACCCCACATGTCATCATCTCTATATCCACCCTCCAGGTCTGTTCTCTAAATTCAATTTAATTTAATTCTGGTGAACAAACCTTCACTGAGCACCTACTGTGTGCAGGGCAATGTGGACATAGAGATGAAAAGGCCACGGTCTCCGTGCAGAGCTCATATTCTAGCAGGACGACCACCAAGATGGCCAGTCTACACAGTACCACGACGGCCAGTCCACGGGACAGCAGCAACGTGCAGGCTGATTAACCTCTGGTGAGCTCTGGGAGTTTGTGGGGAGGTTGGGAAGAGAAGGTTTCTCAGACGAAGGGACCCAGGAGTTGAGCTTCGAGAATGAATAGGACCTTGCCCGGCAGAGGATGGGAGAGCTTCCAATAGCTCACCTCCTCCTTCCCAGGGACTCTATACCTTTTTTTAAAAAATTAATTTTTATGGAGTATAGTTGATTTACAATGTTGTGTTAGTTTCTGCTGTATGGCAAAGTGAATCAGTTATACATATACAGATATCCACTCTTTTCTAGATTCTATTCCCATATAGGTCATTACAGAGTACTGAGTAGAGTTTCCTGTGCTCTACAGTAGGTCCTTATTCGTTATCTATTCTGTATATCGTAGTGTGCGTATGTCAATCCCAATCTCCCAGTTTATCCCCCCCACCCCCCACCCACAAACACATTTATCATTCCTTTAGGAGAGTGTTTCTCAAGCAATCTGAAGAAAAGCACCAGTTTCTTTTTTTTTTAATTTTCAAATCATTGCAGACTGATACTTTGCAATATATGATAAAAGAAATTACTAGAAAATGTTGAAATAACAGAACATACAAAATGCAAGCACAGTGATCACATGCTCAGGTGGTGCCCGGATATCAAACTGCTGTAAAAGTTTCTCCTCTTGTGGTGATGGTAGCAAACAGTGTGAATGTCCTTAATGCCACTGAACTGTGCACTTTAAGAATGGTGAAAATGGTTACAATTTCTGTTATGTATATTTTACCACATACAAAAGTTTCTCCTTCATTTTCATAATACCCCCTGTAGGAGTTTTGGAAAAGTTGAAGTTACTTTTAAGTCCTTTTGTACTTCCAGCTCTGTGATACTATGATTTACAAAAGGAAATATATATTTGGTCTTCATCCCCATTTCTGGTACAGAGTTCTTAAAACCCTTGGAACTTCCTAACTGATAAAAGCAATACAGGTTTTATATTCATAACAAGCCTCTTTCGATCACACCTGACTTTATGCTAATGGGGTGAGTTTATGTTAATGAGGATAGGAGCTGGTTGTCAGGGGAACCTACTACTAGATTAGAGGGATGGAACTTACCCTTACCCCCTGACCTCATGGGAGGGGAGAGGGGCTGGGGATTAAGTTCAATCACCAATGGCCAGTGATTTAATCAATCAAGCTTATGTAATGAAGCCTCCATAAAAACCTGAAAAAGGATGGGGTTCAGAGAGCTTCCATTCTGTAAATATGTGCAGGTACTGAGAGAGTGGAACACCCAGTGAGGGCGTGGATGCTCTGCACCCCTTCTCACACGCCTTGCCCTAAGCATCTCTTCCATCTGGCTGTCCCCGGGCTGTACTCTTAATAAATGGGTAATCTAGTAAGCAAACCATTTTCCTGAGTGCTGTGAGTCACTCTAGCAAATTACTTGAACCTGAGGAGGGGTCTGTGGGAGCCTTCAGTCTACAGTGGGTCAGAGACACAGGTAACAACCTGGACTTGAAATTGGCATCTAAAGTGAGGGTGGGGAAGGGGGGACAGTCTTGTAAAACTGAGCCCTTAACCAGTGAGGCTACCTCCAGGTAGACAGTATTAGAATAGAGTTGAATTGTAGGACATCCATCTGGTCAGTGGCCACTGAGAATTGGATCATTGCTTGACAGTGTTGGAAAACACACACTGGAATCACCAATATGAAAACTGTCACTAATGCTTTTCATAGTTTTTTTTTTTTTTTGAAATAGTTTGCACTCCCATCCTTTCCTTCCCAACCTAAGCCTGTACTTCCTCAGATCAGGGTCTGGCTCTGCAACCATCTGTCTAATGTCCTCCCTGGCCCCATCCTCCCAATCAAAAGTGTCTTATACATGAGAAAGCTAAACTAATCTTCCTAAAACACAGTTTGCATGTTCTCACTCAAAAATATTTAGTGACTCCCTGGGGTCTTTGGCATCAATTTTAATTCCCTCACCTAACTTTAACAGAAGCCTATGACTATCACTCATTACTTGCTTTATACTAAAACAGGACATTCTATTCCAGGCAGCCAAAGGTTCTCCCAGGCCACTTGTCCCATCTACTCCAACCCACACTGATCTCTCTATCTCCAGAATTCCTGCTCCCCAACCTCAATGAAACCTGGATCAGATATTATGACTGCAATGGCTCTAACGGCACGGTGCATGGTTTCAACCAGTCTGAGAACAGGGACCAGTTCTGCTCACTCTCTCCTCGACTCCTGATGCTAGCGCCAAAAAGGAGGATTATTAAGTAATTTGGGGTGAGCTGTCAGCTTAATAGTGACCTAAGAGAACACCACTATATCAGTTCAATCATCCTACTGCATTAAGGCTAGCAAATCATAGCATCTTCCTAAGATGTGCTTTATCCCTAATCCTGGGTAGAAGATAATGTGATCTATTTTGCAAATAAAAACACTGAGATACAGCCAGGAGAGAACTCAGTTGCCCAAGGTCACATAACTGGTAAGAGGAAAAAAGGTTTTGAAATATAATGTCTAACTCTAAACCTAGTACCATTTCCACTGTACACGCCAGCTTTTAAATGGCAGCTCTTCTCCAAGTTCTAGGAACTGCCCATTCATCGTCCCTGACGGCCTATGAGAGTTTCACACCCAACATGGTAGTGCAAACCCTACGCGGATGCCATGGGGCTTGCCCATCCCGAGCCCACAGGCACCAGCACTTGCCCTTGCCACCAAAACGAACACTTTTCAGCCCTGAGACCCATGCCGTCACCTTAGAAGCAGACCGTTAAGCGCCACTGGTCACCTAGGGTGTTTCCCTTCCCATCCGAGTTGAATGGGAAGGATGTTTTCAGAAGTGGCCTTTGATAAGATCAACCCTGTTTGTTTTTTCCTATGTTGTGGGATCAGGGTCATGGCTAGAAGTGAGGAGAGAGGGGGCAGAGGATGGGAACTCAGGGAATAATAATTTTTAAGAACCAAGGAAAAGGGATAGTCCGTGGGGAACACGGATGAAGTGTTTGGAGAAGGGGGAACCCTGAGAGATGCCTGTCACAGACAAGGGAGAGGAGTACTCCAAGAGGCTGACAGCTGAAGAGAGATCATGTGAAATGAAGAGAGAAAATTTGGAAGTTGGGAGGTCACGGGTAACCTTTGCTGGAACGATTTCAATGGGAGCAGAAGCCAGACTGCAGTTTGATACATGATTAGAAACTGCGAAAACACAGTGCTGTAGATGGATTTTCAAGACATTTGCTGAATAAGGGGGAAAAAGGAGCTGACTGAGGAGAAAGGATTGGGGTGGCACTGAGGGCTGGGGTAATGTTAGAGTCAGGGGTTTGTCCCAAGTCATTTACGTAGATTATGTGATTACCTCCAGCAGCTCTTAGCAGGCCTGTGGCAGGCTCAGCAAAAAAGGCCTTGGGAGTGGATTCAGGCTGGGGATTGCACAGCTGGAACAGTGAAAGAACAAAAGGAGTTGGGGTGGAGGTGGGGAAAACTGGGGATGCTGGAGAATGTGGCTGAAATAATCTACAACTGACCGGGCTGGGGTGTGGAGGACTGAGGGTCTGGGAGAATAGAGGGTCAGGAGCTAGAGGCTGGCGAGCACGTCTTCCTGGGAATTAAGAGATGGTGACGTGGAAGGTTGTGGGCAGGGAGGGGACGCTCAGAGGGCAAGCGTTCGGGAGTCCAGACGTGGGAGCGAAATCACGCGGTGGAGTGGATGGAGCAGCTGTGGACGCAGAGAGGACAGAGGAGGTACACGGCTGGTGGCCAGGTCAGTAAGGAGGCTGCTGCGTTCATGGGGAGGAGGGGCGTGTGTGACAACCCCAAGAGCTAAAGTCCTCGGTGAGCAAGAAGCTTCCAGGGGCTCGTAACAGATGGGAGTGGGCTGATCAGCCTAAAAGGAGGCGAGGTTTCAAAGGAGTCATGGAGGACAGTGAGCTACAAGCGTGCACGGAAAACCAGGGAAGCGTGGGAAGAAAGCCGTGTCCCAGAGACAGGCCCGGGTTTCTGGCAAAGTGCATGAGGAACGGGTTCAGGATGTCTGATGTTGGGGAGTTTCTTGACTGCAGAGCCAGGGCTCCAGACAGAGAGCCTGGTGGAAGGAGTGAGTGGAGTTGAACTGGATGGGAATGAGAAGACAGAGAATACAAGTGAGCAGAGGAGTGGGGCCCCACCTCGTGTTGGCCCCTCGTGAAGGAAGGGCAACCCAGTCTTCCGCTCCGAGGACTGGCAATCATTTTACAGAGGCCCGGAGCAGACGGCAGTGCCCCGAATGCGGGGACCCTCTTGGCCCTCCCTGCCTTGAGCTGACCTGCAAGCAGAAGTCCCATCACCCGATGGTGGTCAAAGCCACAGGCAAAGGCAGCGAGTGGCACAGAGAAGGATGAGAGGTGAAAGCCAGCGTGGCCTTGGCAATGGAGTGCCGGACGGAGGAAGATGGAGAAAACAAAGGGACTTCATAAAACCTAGTTTATGACTTTGGTGGGAGAATATCCCTCTGAGGGTTTAAAAAGGCATAAATGCCTGTCTAATCCTAAAAAGCATGCCGTAAAGGAAAGCACAGGCCTGTCTCAACAAGCTCCTTCCTAGCTGGGCCCGTTCTGGGTAGTCAACTCTTCTGTCAGGCTCAGAAATACATTCTCAGGAATAATGTGGGCCTAGTTCTAATTAATTGGGCCCAGCTTGCAGCCGAGATAGCAATCAAAGCAATGGGAATGCAGAATTGACCCGCGCAGAAGGCTGCAAAATGCCACTCATTGCTCTCCTTTGGGGAACAGAGGGCTCCAAAACTGCTCCCCGTCAGTATGTTAGACTTGCCTCCCCCCCGTGCCTTTCCAAACAGGATGGAAAAACTGCTTATGTGGTATGATATTTTAACTGGAGGGCACTTGGAAACTCAGAGTGTGAGGGTAGCCTGCACAGGAGTCTTGAGGCCAACCGTGGATTTATGGAAATGTCCAGCAAAGGGCTAACGGTGGCTCAGACCCGAGCCACGAGGTAAGGCAAGTTATGGCTCTGCCTGCCTCCCATTTCTCTCTTTATTTTTATCTTCGGGATCAGGCGTGTTGGAGAGAAAAGAGGAGGCCTGGTAACAACAGCTTCCCCATCATTCTTGGTTACTTACATCTGTGGTCAATTTTCCACACTTTATTCCATAAAAGGTAAACGAGGCACGGTACTTGCAAGAGGATAATCTAAACAATATGAACCATGTTACTGTTAAAGACCATCTGGTTGATCACGCTCAGCCCCAGACTTTTAACTCCTTGAGGTAAGAAAGATGCCAAACCCAGAGAGGCCGGGCCCTCCTTTGGTCTTTTACTCCAGAATCTTTCCCTCCCTCCTCAAGTTCATTAAAACAAGGACCTCTAAGGTCTCTGCCAGCCCTAATATTCTAGGCTGGCTGCTGGTGAAACTCGGCGAGTTTTGTGAATGAGCAACTTGCAAAATGCTTCTACCAAATGACTCTTCTCTTCTTTCTCTTTAAAAGCTTAAAAAAAAAAAAAAAAAAAAAAAAAAAGCCCTATGCACAACCCAAACTAAAATACTCAAGTGCTGGAGTTGTTTCCTTCATAGCTGATCTCCTGCTTCAAGCCAAGGGATCATTTACATAATTTTAATTTGAAAAAGCAACTGACACTTGTGAAGACACAATGAAGACCGTGCTTTGCTTTTATTTGGGCTTACACATTTTCTGGCCATCTGTTAGTCAAGAAAGTTGCAAACTCCAATAAGAGATGGGAAAATGGTGTTTTTCAGATGGTGTTTTTCATCCTTTGGGTGGGGAGCTGATGATAAGGGATTCCGGGGAAGTTTCAAATGGGTAAGGCCACTGTAAAAATGAGAGTTGGCCTTCCCTGTAAGGTGCAGCGTTTCCACCTGCAGGAGGAATTCAGCATTTGACCTAGAGGTTCAAGTGCATTTTATTCTTCCAGTCAGTCATTAAGAACTCTAGCTTTCCCCCAGCAACCTCTAAGGGTATTTGAACCGTCAAAACAATCCAAGTTAATACACCTTTTAATATTTTAAGCCATGTGGTACTGCAGTATTCCATCAGGGAAGCATCTTCCAGTATCAAGGCGACAACAGAACCCTCATTTCTAGCCCAGATCTCCTTTGTGTGTAACCACAGATTAGACCTAAGCAGTCAGTTTTCTGGAAAAAGGTTTTCCGAGGTCAAGGCAGAAAACGAGCTCAAATACTATGGCTCTGCCAGGCTTCAACAATAATGTCTAAAACCAACAGTGCTAGAGCTACTACTAATTCCCCCTTTTAAAAGCATTCTGGAAAATCTCGATGACATAAACAGAAGACATCAAAACCCAAGGGAAGGCCACTTGGCATCATACACACATGAAAGAATGTGGCTCTCAGTCTGTCAAGGCACTTTAAATTCCACAGGCCCAGATGAAGCAGTGGCTTTGTTGTTGTTGTTATTTAGCTCTGTTGACCTGACAGACGAACCGCTGCATCCTTCCTTCTCCCCACATCCATCCTGCGGGTTGCCTCTGCTGGTTGCACAAAGACGGAGTACTGAGTTGAAGGAGTACTGAGTTGAAGGAGTTAATGGTCACCAGGAGAGCCCCTGGGAGATGAAGCTTCATATCCCATGATCATAAATCTCTTTCAAGGCAAGTTTGAACCAGGACTCAATTCTGCTACAGCTCCCAAAGCTCAGCATTCATCTTCAATTAGATAAAGTGACTTTCACATCTATTTATACTCTCTTCATTTCCCAACACATTTATCTCATGAAATGACAACTGGAAAACACTCCTGTCCTAAACACGCATGTTATTTTGAAAGAGTTACTGAACCAGGCTGAAAAATGTAATTAATAGGCTTTTACTGGAATTCACTTTTAATATATATTCTTAAACATCTGTGAACAATGTTTTTCAAGCAACAGGAAAGAAAGAAAATGGGAAAAAAAAACCCATGATTTAATCATTCCTCAATCGTAGTAATTTCACAATTCAAAGCATAGTAGGAAAAAGTTCATGTTAATAGAAAAAATGAGTTTACTATGATTCTATGACCGGACATCAATCGTATTGTAGCTCCTTTTGAAAAACCCTTTCCCTCTGGAGAAGTAGGTTCCATCTCTTTTTTGGGTTTGGTCAAATGGACAGGTGACCCCAATGTAACCTAGAACGTTTATCTCTATGAAGACCAGAGCTGTAGTCAGAACAGGGAAAGCTGGGAATTTCCCACAGCTGCTGGGTTCGGATTAGCGCTCAGGTTTGGACCCACGGCAGAAGATGAGGAAAAAGTCCCCAAGGGCAAGTGAGGCACTGTGACTAAGTGTTGACGGCACAAGGAGAGTAACAAGAGGCAGGGAAGTCGGTGGAGAGTGAGATGAGGCTCCAGGTGGCATCAGCCTCAGTGTCCTCTGGACACAAGCTGATAAAGCCCAGCCCGTTGGGCAGAGGGTCTGCATTTGGAAGGTCTAATAGTAGATGGTAAGGTTCTAGCGTGGAATGGGGGTGGGGCTGTCAGGCAGGTGAGAGCTCAGAGGGCTTTAAAGGAGCAAAGATGTTGGGGACAAATGAGTGAAGCCACTTGGGAACCAGCCAAGGATGGGACAGGCAGGGCAGACACATCAGAGAAGGGGCCTGGACTCTGAGGACCCTTTCCTGATTCTCAGCTGCTAAGCTCTCTATTAAAACCAAGATGGGATGGCACAGCCACGAGACGGGCCTGAGCCTTTTGGCTTGGATCTGGAGGTGAGGGCTGAGCACACAGGGTACTTTGTGCCTCAAAACCTGGCATCGAGAGGATGCAGGACAGGTGATGGTCAAAATACTGAACAATGGGCAACATCCAGGCACTGTCCAGTCAGTGTGGGAAGATGTAGGGGTGCCTGCTGGTTTTGGACTGTGGGAGGGGCTGGCCGGGCCGAGGGAGGGGCAAGCTTGCCCTCGGAGTGTGGGGGTACTGGTGGAAATGGGGGAGCAGCTATTTACCAACCAATGCAAAAATAAACTGCCATGAGTCAGCCTGGGGAGAGGGGCAGGCAGGTTATTCCCACACCCCACTTGGCAGTTTTTTCACATCTGTGTGAAAGGGATATTGCTTAAGAAAGGAAAATATGGCCAAGGGTGGAGCCAGGGGAGCTTGTTTTGGTCAAATTTCTCAATAAAAATTTGCTTTGCTGATAAAAATTTGTGGCTTTAATGTTAGGAATCATGTCTTTTTGTTCTTGTGGCAGAAAAAAAGGTAGAAAACTTCCCTAACCCATCAGGCAGGTTTGGGTCTCTTTCGGGAAGCAGGGCAGGAGGGGTCTGTGAACACCACAGGGCAACTAACTGGACGGCTTGCCCCACTGCTCTGTTTATCACCATCCTCTGAGATCCTTCTTCCTCACGTTTATCTTTAAAGAAAGAGACCACGGAAACAAGTGTGCACTGTGAAGTTGTTAGGGACTGCATCAAACGTCAGGATCAGGGTGAGTAATGGGCTTGGGCAAGATCCACGTCAAACCCCCCACAGCACGCCTGGTGTCAAGTTCTGGAAAGAAATGAGCCTCTGTGTGAGTTTTCCTGCTAGAGGCAGCATGAGCAACTGCGACCTGTATGTCTGGGAGGGGGAGGGGGAAGGGCAGTACAGAGCTCCTCCCCAGAGAGGAGACCTCTCCGCTCATCAGGAGTGGGGTCAGCTGGGGTGTTGGAGCGGCTCCGACCCTCTCTCAGGTATTATGTTTTCAGGAACTCATGGAGCCGGTTGTTAAAAAGAGCCATTATTAAAATTTAAATCATACACTTCTAATTAAATAAATTATGCTGAAAAACAAGGGTAATAAATACTCAAAACTCATCACTTATTTTGTTATCTATGCTCTTGGGATTTTGTACATTTATCGGATCTATGTGGTAGAAATACTACATAATGATGTGTTATGTCGTGTATCTCTTCCCAAGTCCACGTTCAAGGATATCACAAAATTGGCCACGACAGGGGTGGTATTTATACACACAAGTATATAAATAGCAAACACTGCAAGTCAGAGCTTGGTTTCTTGCTCTGTTGATTATCTAGAGTTAAGGAAGTGATGGAAGAAATGTCAATAATGCAGATTAAACTTAAAAGTGAGTCATGTCCACCTAGAGGGGTGGGATAGGGAGCATGGGAGGGAGACGCAAGAGGGAGGAGGTATGGGGATATATGTATGGTTGACCCACTTTGTTATAAAGCAGAAACTAACACACCACTGTGAAGCAATTATGCTCCAATAAAGATGTTTAAAAAAACGACAACGAGAAAACGCTCTACCCAAAATTGAGCCTGTGAAGAGGAAAGCAGAATCATGGAGCTCAGACAGCCCAGAATTGGGTAACTAGACTGTGAATAACTGCAAGTTAGTGCTCGCTGAGGCTTGAAGAATACAAAATAAATCTTTTGAATCCAAGAAAAAAAAAATGTGAGTCATGTCTGTAGTCATTACATTGTGAATAGTATCAAAAAACAAAAAGGAAAATACTCTCGCAGTATTTGAAAACGATTATCTGATTCGGCAAAGAAGGTGTTGAGGTTGGTGGTGAATGAGAGCTCTGATAAATGTAATGCTTAAGCTGAAAGAGGTTTCAGTTGAATGAATATAACACCGATCATCCTTGACTTTCGATGAAGTTACATCCCGATAAACCCACTGTTAAGTCTAAAATAGGGGATGTCGAAAATGCATTTAATACACTTAAGCTGCCAAACATCGTAGCTTAGCCTAGCCTACCTTACACATGCTCAGAACACTTACATTTAGCCCAAATCAGCAATTACCGTCAGTAGAGACAGCCTTGCCGTAGTACAAGCAAAGGTTACGTTATGTTCAGCCTTTTCTGTTGAAGAGAGTAATTGCTGATTTGGGCTAAAATAATCATGTACACACGTTGATGGTTTCATTTTTCTATTTTAGGAAGGGATTTGAACAGGATCATGAAGACTGGTCAGACTTCAACAGACAGGGAAAGAAGAGGGGGAAAAAGAAAAAGAATGGGCCCCAAGGAGGGCATAGATCTCACTTACGTTAACCTACAGTTGGGCAAACTCATCTCACACAAAGCCTACTTCATAATGAAATGTGGGATGTCTCATGTAATTGATTGTATTGAAAGTGAAAAACAGACTGGTTGTATGAGTACACAATGATTGTAAGTGTATCGGTTGTTTATCTTCATAGTGGCGTGGCTGACTGGGAGCTGTGTCTGCTGCCGCTGCCCAGCATCACAAGAGAGTATCATACCGCCCATCGTCAGCCCGGGGAAAGATCAAAATTCAAAAATCGAAGTACAGCTTCTATTGAATGTATATAGCTTTCTCACCATTGTAAAGTTGAAAAATCGTAAGCCGAACCACTGCGCAAGAGTGAGAAATAGTTTAGCAGATCACATATCAGATTTAATGACAGTAAATGAATTGGGAGTTAGTGGACTGGGATGAAATTCCACTAGTCAAATCATGGTTGAACTGCGACCATAGGTCAGCTATGGATAACACGACACAAAAATCAACAAAAACATTCAGTGAGGATCAACTGGCTCGTGGAATTTACAAGAAAGAGGATTAGACATTTTATTATTACTTATGCATTGTGCGCTACAAATCCTTCATATCAATAAGACTTATATGTACTTATGCATTCATACACATACTTTTTTTTTCTGGAGAACTGGTTGTTGAATATTTACCAGCACACAACAGAATGAGAGGGTCTGTAATCTCATGCCTTGGGGGAGAGTTTTTTTCTTCCCCATTCCCACTGCCAAAGAGTTAAAGGGTCAGCGCTTCTTTTAAGACTCTGAACCTGGGACTTCCCTGGTGGCACAGTGGTTAAGACTCCGAGCTCCCAATGCAGGGGGCCCGGGTTTCTAGATCCCTGGTCAAGGAACTAGATCCCACATGCATGCCACAACTAAGAATTTGCATGCCACAACTAAGGAGCTGGCAAGCCATAACTAAGGAGCCCGCCTGCCACAACTAAGACCCGATGCAACCAAATTTAAAAAAAATAAAAAAACAAGACTCAACTTGATTAAATTCTGGATTAAGACATGTCACACTCTCCCTACCAATCCACAGAATTTAGTCCTCCCCCAAATTCCTGAAGCTCCTTCTGTTTCTGTTCATTTGGCACTTAGCAAATGCTACCCGTATATTGACTTTTCAATTTACAACATTTTAAATTTATGTCCCATCTCATTTTAGGACAAAGATCAGTCTCAGCAGCTTTCTCCATGCCTTTTAAAGGTGCCAGCGTGGAGTAGGTGCTCAAAAATGTCTTCATTCAGTTGGTCAATAGGTCAATGTAATGTTCACGAAGTCTGATCTCCACACTAGACACTTTGCCAACCCAGAAGTTCCAAGATTTAAGAACAACCTGTCTTGTCCTCGAGGATCTCACAGCTTTGTAACGATGATAGCGATGGTGATGTGATGACAGTCAGGGTTTGCCAAGTACCAAGTACGTGCCAGATGCTATGCCAGGGACTTTGCATATAACATCTAGACATACCAGTATCTGTGAACATGTGGCTGACCATCCAAAGGAGATACCTCAAGATGGTACCTTGGTCATCTCAGGAGCCCACTCTGCCCTGGCTTAGTAATGTCAAATGCATGCAAGAGTGCATATGAATGACTGACTGAACGGCCTAGTGTTAGCACCTAGTTATCCATCCTCTCTGCTGCTTCTCTTCTTCCCTCTACTTACCTTACTTTCCTTCCTTTCTTTCACATGAGGGACTCTATATGGAAAAGGAAACTCGAGTGGCCTGAACTTGATATATGAAAGCGAAACTGCTTTCGGTTATGATGCAGACATCGTAATCTGGCAATGCCTAATGCACATGGCTTGAGACTCCATTTTTGCCCAACTTCTCTATTCATCTTCTGCCATTGTTCTGCAAGTTCCCCCCACCCCCACCCCATAGAGAGCAATTGGTCCATGGAGAAGAGCTGCTGGCTCTCTAAGGGAGGTCCCATAGGCTGGTAGTGAGCCCTGTCTCAGGTGTGAAGTTTTCCACAGCTGGGGAGACTTCCCCCAGGAGGAGGAAGCTTTGGAGTAGACGGACATGAGGTGGGACCTGGCAGCCACTCCCAGGGGCTCTTCCTCCCTCTCCTGCCCTGTCAGTAGAGGAGCTTCTGGGCACACACCTAGATAGACACAGTCCTGCTCGCTGGAAACTGGAAACAGGTTTCCTCACATCTCAGTTGGAGAACCCGATGGTAATTTACTTCTCACCATTGTCATTCACCTTTTCTCAAGAGAATAAAAGTGAGCAGCACAGCAGCTATAACTTGACGTTTTTACCTAAACGTTTATAACCTAAATTCGCCCTTAGATGCTTCCTTCTAATTTTATTCAGCCTACTTGGTAATCCATATGATAAACGTTTCTAGATAATTTTTATGGTACATACTTGCTTTTTAAAAAAATATGTCTGTTGTGGTAGAAAGCATTTCTAAAGCAGATGAAACCCGTCTTTGCTCTCTTCAACAGAAAAGGCTGAACATAACGTAACCTTTGCTTGTACTACGGCAAGGCTGTCTCTACTGATGGTAATTGCTGATTTGGGCTAAAACAATCATGTATACACGTTGATGGTTTCATTTTTCTATTTTAGGAAGGGATTTGAACAGGATCATGAAGACTGGTCAGACTTCAACAGACAGGGAAAGAAGAGGGGGAAAAAGAAAAAGAATGGGCCCCACGGAGGGCATAGATCTCATATCAGATCTCATGACAATAAAGTGTTGACCAATTTCATTATCTCACTCTGACTTAAGTTATCTTTTCAGCTTGGTTAGCTAATTTAGCAAGGAGTTATAAATGATATTCCATACAAATGGCCCACTTCTTTTATAATAATTATATTTCCTTTTTCACTTATTTTCTTCTTTTCCACTGTACCAGTTGTAAAAAAAAACAAAAGATCTTACTTTATTAGTCCGATTTGTACTGCATTTCTGATCCTAATTTTCATGCTATGCTTTTGCTGGTTTGTTTCTTTTCTAAATTCTAAATCCTTTAAAATGAGATTTCAAAGCCTTTTTAAAAAAGTCTAAGTAAAGCATATATATTTATTCCCTTATATCATATTTCCCTTTCTCTCCTCTTGCCCTGACTCCAAAATACTGATTTCTCCCCCAATTACACAGCATCCCCTGGTCCAAGCTCTGGCCTCTCACCTGGACTGCTGAAGGAGCCCCCTAATTTATCTGCCTGCTCCTATACCGCGCAACTCCGTCAGCCACCCAGCGGTCAGAACTTGGGCTCTGGAGGCTCAAGACAACCTGGTTATATATTGACCCCTTCACCAACATTCTGTGTGACCCCTAGGCTAGTTGCTTAACACCTCTGAGCTTTGTTTTCCTCAATTGGAAAATGGGGATAATAAAAGTACCTACATAATGTGGATGTTCTCAGTACTAAATAAGATAATATATGTATATTGCTTGGAGCAGTAGTGGGCACATACATTGGCTTAGAAAAATCTCTAACGTGTACATCCAGATGGCCTAAAACCCAAGTACTTTTGGATCTGGATCTGCCTCAACCATGTCAATTTCCCCTTTATTCACCATGCTCCAGTCACACACTGACCTTTGACTGTGTCTCAAACCCACTAAGCTCTTTCATGCTTCAGAGCCTTTGAACATGCTGTTCCCTCCGTCTAGCTTCTTTACTTGGCTTCACTTGGCTAATGACCAGTCCTTCAGCTCTCAGCTTAAATGTCACTTCCTAATCTGACCGAGGCCCTGATCGACCACCCAGGCTAATATTAACTGTCCATAACCTTCTCTTTCCTTTATAGCACTTAGTACAATTTGGAATTATGTATTTGTTGGTTTCCTGGTTTAATACCAATCTCTCCTGCTAGACTGTGAATACCATGAAGCCAGGGACCATGTTGATTTTGTTCAACCCTGTATCTCCCACATCTAGCACATAGGAGGTACTCAAGAGTTATCTGTTGAGTGAAGGGGAAACAGTCGCTGAATTTAAAAATTTGGAAGATGAGTACGGTCCTTTATGGAATCTCCTTTGCCTTTTTCTCCTAATAAGTTATACTAGTCTACTAAAGCTAATAAAACCTGCCCTTGGCCACAGATTTTACTGTTTTTGCCTGGTAACGAAGTGAGATTCCTTAATTTATCAAAATACTTATTCAACAAGTATCTCTTAATACCTGCCACATACTCGGCTCTATATCCTGGACTCTGTTTGCTAAACAAAAGAAACAGAAGACCTGAAATCTCCCTCCACGCCCACCCCTACAGGGATATTAGACATATGACATGTACATAATGACACAGAAGATAATTAGATAATATGACAAGGATGTGAATAGTTATTTGCCAAAAAGAAAGACACACTCAAGGAATACATTAAGATGAGAGCAGAGAGAAATCACTCAGGGAAAATCGCAAAGACAGGAACTTTGGGTGGGTCCTCAGGGTGAATGAGAGGTGAAGAGGAAAAGGGCATTCTCTGCACAAGAAACTCCGAGTTGGGAAGAGGGACGGGGGTGGGGAGATGAGAAGACTGACCTGGTGACTCATGTTGGGAAGTCCAGTGGGGCAGGGGGGTTGAAGGGTAGGGGGAAGCCTTGAAGAATCCAAGAAGAGGGAACGTGAAAATCCTCCTTCTTTTTGATCACCAATGTCACATTCATGTTGTCATCCAGCACTTTGCCTAGTGTTTTACCAGAAGTTTAGATTCAATGGTGCTTGCTGAACTAATTATGTTGAATAAAAAATGACATACATGAAGAGACTCATATCAGAGGAACTGTTAGGGAAAATTTTGTTCCCACCATACATTTCTAAAAGAAGCCCCTAATGGATTCTCAGGAGAACATCACTAAATTTTCACATACCAGTTACATAAACTATTTTAAAATATAGACAAGATATGTTATACAACTCATATTAGGAAGTAAATAAGATCTTGATTGAACACTAATGAGGATGACACTGTGGGCGGCGGGGGTGTTTTGGAATTATAGGACTGTCTTACTCAAGAATGTAGTTTAATAAATCACAAATAATATCCTACAGACAGAAAGGGGAAACGTTTCAAAAACAAACAATATGAGCTATCCTACGAAGATAGAATTAGCACTACGTGGGGAAATTATTAGGATGGTTCAACACTTTGATAGAAAAAAAATTATTTTTAAATCTAAGAATTATTTTGGTGGATGCTGAGCAGACCATCATTAACATTCAACATTAGCTCTTTATAAGAACCCTTTGAAATAGGAAGAGGGGGTGTATTCCTTGAGATAAAAAAGATTGGAGATTTAAATCAGAGTTTCAATATTATTTTTAATGTGGAGATCCTAGATGACAGCTGTCTATTCACATTTTCTGCAATGATGGAAACCTTTATTCCTACACTGTCCAGTATAGCAGTAACTTGTCACATCCATATCACATGTGACACACGTCACATGTGCATACTTAAATGTGGCTAATGTGACTGAAAAACTGATTTTTTAATTTTACTTAATTTTTAGTTTATTTGAATTTAAATATCCACCAGTGGCTAGTAGCTGCTAACTATAGTGGATAGCGCAGTCCTGGGGGCTTTACTTTGCAAACACAGGCAGAGGTCTAAGATGCTCCTCTCAGCACCTCTATTGGAGGTCATAGTAAAAAAGATTGCAGGACAAGATGAACAAGAAATAGAGAATAAATATAGGAAAGGCAGAAATAGAAATACCACTTTTTTGCAGATGATACAATAGTGTACATAGAAAATGCAAGAACAATCCAATGCACACCAATGATGTAGAGCTAGAAAAGGCAGTGAAAAATGCTACTATCCCCAATACTGAAAAAAAATAAAATACTTGAGAATCTACAAATCTAGATGAATAAGATATGTAGTGAAGTAAAAATGATAAAACCATAATGGGAAGAAAAATAAAGAAATACCTAAATAAACAAAGTTACAGCCATTGTTCCTGATTTAGAAAATTTAGAGTAATATCACTAACATTAGTCTATAAAACAAAAAACAGATTAACATAAGAACAATTAAATTCCTGCAAGCCTGCTCTAGTATGTGATTAATCACTAGCAAAATTAATAAGGAAAACTAAATACACAATAATACCAAAGAAGATTGGAGGATGTAATAATCAAATTTAAGTATATATTATAAAGTGATCTTCAACAAAACTGAATTTTGTTGGATCAAAGCCAGGACAAAGACTCCAACAAAATAGTGATTCCAGAGATGAATTTAAGCACATGTAAGTTCTTAGGATACAGCAAACAAACAACTAAGAATCACAATAAATGGATGACAGAATCACCATTTAATAAACGCTGGTGGAACAATCTGGTATCAATAGTATCAATAAGAAGGAAAGTAGATTATATCCATAACTTACCAAACATGACAATACTTTCCAAAGTGGTCATTTTAAAAAAAGGGTATTTATCCCAGCTATAGCTGAGAGATGACTTCATGACTATTGAGAGACTAAATAGTATTATAAGGCAGGAGGGAGGTAGATTCAAATATTTTGAAGTCTATTTAAAGTCTCCTAAAAATTCTCAACAAAATATTAAAAGACTGAATCCAACAACACATAAAAAAGATCATACACCACAACCAAGTGGGATTCATCCCAAGTTCACATGGATGGTTCAACATATACAAATCAGTCAATGTGATAAACCACATAAACAAAAGACAAAAACCACATGGATCATCTCAACAGATGCAGAAAAAGCATGTGACAGAATTCAACATCCATTTTATTCATGATAAAAACTCTTACCAAAGTGGGTATAAAGGGAACATATCTCAAGATAATAAAAGCTATTTATGACAAACCCACAGCTAATATAGTACTCAATGGGGAAAAGCTGAAAGCCTTCCCACTAAAATCTGGAACAAGGACGCCCACTCTCACCTCTTCTATTCAACACAGTATTGGAAGTCCTAGCCACAGCAATTAGATAAGAAAAAGAAATAAAATATATCCAAATTGAAATGGAAGAGGTAAAATTGTCATTATATGCAGATGATATGATACTATATACAGAAAACCCTAAAAACTCCACACAAAACTACTAGAACTGATAAACGGGTTCAGCAAAGTAGCAGGATACAAGATTAACATACAGAAGTTGGTTGCATTTCTTTACACCAACAATGAAGTATCAGAAAGGGAATGTAAAAAAAAAAAAAACCTTTTAAAATTACACCCCCCAAAATAAAATGCATAGGAATAAACCTGACAAAGGAGATGAAAGACTTGTATTCTGAGAACTATAAAACATTAATAAAGGAAATTAAGGAAATGGAAAGATATCCCATGCTCTTTGATTGGAAGAATCAACATTGTTAAAATGGCCATACTACCCAAAGCAATCTACAGATTTAATGCAATCCCTATCAAATTACCCATGAAAGTTTTCACAGAACTAGAACAAATAATCCTAAAATTTATACAGTACCATAAAAGACCCAGAATTAATAAAGCAATCCTGAGGAAAAGGAACAAAGCAGGAGGCATAACTCTCCCAGACTTCAGACAATACTACAAAGCTACAGTAACCAAAACAGTGTGGTATTAGAACAAAAACAGGCATATGGATCAATGGAACAGAATAGAAAGCCCAGAAGTAAACCCACACACCTATGGTCAATTAATCTTCAACAAAGGAGGCAAGAATATACAATGGGAAAAAGACAGTCTTCAGCAAGTGGTGTTGGGAATGTTGGACAGCTGCATGTAAATCAATGAAGTTAGAACATACCCTCTCACCATATACAAAAATAAACTCAAAATGGCTTAAAGACTTGAACATAAGACATAACACCATAAAACTCCTAGAAGAGAACACAGGCAAAACATTCTTTAACATAAATCATACCAATGTTTTCTTATGTCAGTCTCCCAAGGCAATAGAAATAAAAACAAAAAATAAACAAATGTGACTTAATCAGACTTACAAGCTTTGGCACAGCAAAGGAAACCATAAACAAAATGAAAAGAAAACTTACAGAGTGGAGAAAATATTTGCAAATGATGTGACCGACAAAGGCTTAATTTCCAAAATATACAAACAGCTCATACAACTCAACAACAAAAAAAACAAACAACCATATAAAAAAAATGAAATCTACAAACAATAAATGCTGGAGAGGGTGTGGAGAAAAGGGAACCCTCCTACACTGTTGGTGGGAATGTAAGTTGGTGCAGCCACTGTGGAAAACAGTATGGAGGTTCCTCAGGGAACTGAAAACAGAATTACCATATGATCCAGCAATCCCAATCCTGGGCATATATCTGGATAAAACTATAATTAAAGAAGATACATGCACCCCTATGTTCAGAGCAGCACTATTCACAATAGCCAAGACATGGAAACAACCTAAATGTCCATTGACAGATGAATGGATAAAGAAGATGTGGTACATATATACAGTGGAATACTACTCAGCCATAAAAAATAACAAAATAATGCCATTTGCAGCAACATGGATCCAACTAGAGATTATCACACTAAGTGAAGTAAGAAAAATACAAATGCCACATGATACCATTTATATGTGGAACCTAAAATATGACACAAATGAACCTATCTATGAAACAGAAACAGAATCACAGACATAGAGAACAGACTGGTGGTTGCCAAGGGGGAGGGGGTTGGCAGAAGGATGAAGTGGGAGGTTGGGGTTAGCAGATGTAAGCTGTTATATATAGAACGGATAAACAACAAGGTCCTACTGTACAGCACAGAGAACTATATTCAATGTCCTATGAAAACCATAATAGAAAAGAATATAAAAAAAGAATGTATATATATAAGAGAATCACTTTGCTGTACAGTGGTAATTAACACAACATTGTAAATCAACTATACTTCAATAAAAAAATTAAAAAATAGTCTCCTTAATAAAAACTAACAAATATAAAGGGAGCAAAAGAAAGTTTTAAATTATGATAGATATAATGGATAAATATTTACGATCCAAAATAGGAATGAAATCTTATATTGTGATATAAACATACTGTCATCAGTAATGACACCCTATTTGACCAATGACTAATGAGGGAAAGGGAAAAGAGGGAGAGAGAAAGAACATTATTAAGCGGTAACCTGCGCCAGCCACTTTATATACGCATTCTGTTCCCTGGAAATGTACCTGATAAACCAACCCATGGGAAAATGTTCCACCTCACTAATAATTTAAGAAATATGAATCAAAATAACTGTATACCTACTTAAAAACAGCATGAGAGACAATGATAGAACAATACTGTTAGAGCTGTCGGGAACAAGTGTGCTCAACCATCGCTGGGGGCACTGTGAATGACTCCAGTGTTTCTGCAGGCTGTCTGACGCTATGGAACAAGAGCTATAAAACCTCTGATCCTTAATTCTTCTTTGGGACTATATTGCCAAGGAAATACTCAAAAGGAAAAGAGAGAGAGAAAGGAAGAAAGTAAACAACGTGAACAAAGTTTCTAACAGCATATTAATAAAAACCAAAATCGAATCGGTTTAAATGTCCAATTCAGGGGAACATTAAGTAAATTCAGTATAGCAATCCAACAGGATTCCATGAAGCTATTAAAAACTATAAGTGATCACATAAACAGATCTACGGATATAAGTGTAAATATGGAACAATTTTTAAGTTAAAAAAAATACACAGAAGGGCTTCCCTGGTGGCGCAGTGGTTGAGAGTCCGCCTGCCGATGCAGGGGATGCGGGTTCGTGCCCCGGTCCGGGAAGATCCCACATGCCGCGGAGCGGCTGGGCCCGTGAGCCATGGCCACTGAGCCTGCGCGTCCGAAGCCTGTGCTCCGCAACGGGAGAGGCCACAACTGTGAGAGGCTCGTATACCGCAAAAAAAAAAAAAAAAATACACAGAAGATGACAATTGTGAGTGGAAGCCCTTACCTGGCTGCGGCACTCTCCAAATGCAGGGAGAAGTCAAGTTAAAGCAGCAGCATCCGGCTTGCACAGCCCCCTGGTAAGACTTTGAATTCTATCAATGGGTCCTGAACTATTCAATGCAGAATACTCCAGGCCTGACCTGTTCCCATATTTCTAGAGCTTCGATAGTTAAACTCCAAAAGAACATAATCAGAAAAAGATTTGATCAGCCCCAATACTTTGGGAATGCATCCTTCTGGTTTGTCCTTTTATTTTGTGGATTAAGGAATGGAGTGTACAAACTATATATGTACAATTCCAGTTGAAGAACTTAAGCCATTTTTTCCCACCGAAATACGTAACCAACTAAAAGCACTACACCTAGATCATTGCCAACAAGTGCTTGATTTCTAACTGCCATTGCAATCGTCACCAGCCTGTCTATAAAGCATGGCCTGGGCAGTTAGGTATTAAGAGGTGGGCAGTGAGATATGCCCTGGTGGATATCCTAAGACCACGTGAAGTCCATTTCAGCAAAACTATTCTGCAATCATTACAAAAATAGGAAAAAAAAGGCAAATTAAAAAAAAATATCTATTGTTGGGATTCATGTGGTATTTAGACTTGCAGAGCAAGAATCTGATCAATGTAGTCAGAGTCACCACATTGTACACTCTCCTTAGGAAAGTTCATTCATTCTTGTGGCTTAATGGCAACCACCACCACCCTCACCCTCAATTCTAGTCCCACAGCTTTGCCTAGATTTCCTAATAGGGCTGAGACGTTTGTAATCCTTCTGTTACCATGCTTGGATACCTTTGTCTGTGCCATTCTTTGTAGTGAATCAGATCTTCAGTCACCTCTCTTGCCAGCCCACCTCCCTGACCATCCCATGTCAAGCAATTCATAACGGGAAACACCTGAGTCCATCAAGATGTAACACACAGTAAATTCAGGATAGGACCACCCCTCAGAGCTGGTACAGATTGCAAAATACCCCCCAAAAAAGTCCTAAACAGGTGGATAAGAATAGACAGTTGACTGCTGTTTGGGTGACCATTGAGGGAAACAGGAATTGAAGACCTCTAGCAGCTCACTCCTTCCATCCTTGCTGGGAGCGGTGGGGTGGTATGCAGAGCACAGGCTCTGGAGTTGACTGCCTGAACCTGAATGCTGGTTATGACACTTACTAGCTGTGTGACCATGGGAAACTAATTCACTGGGCCTCAGCTTTTTCCAACTGGGGATAATGATGGTTCTTGCCCCATAAGGTTGGTAAGAAGATGAAGTGAGTTAAGACCTATAATGTGCTTCGAACAGTGCCTGGCACAGAGTAGGCACTCAGTAAATGTCAGCTGCTATTATTATCTTCATCATCCAGTAAGAACAAGTTTGGGCTCAGGATCAGAGCCCACAGAACAATCCTTACTTCAAGCAGAAGCAAAGATGGAGAGAAAAGATCCAGAGAGGAGGATCAGGAAGCCATCCGGTAGCAAGAGAACAGAACAGAGTCATGTTAGTGGCAGGACACCAGACTGACAGTCCAGAAACTTCTACCAGTGAGGCCTCTCCTGCTGCCTTAGGTTCTGAGCACCCTTCATGCTCCTCCTCCTTAAGGTCCAGCTCTCCTGGGGTGTCTGCTCAGCCTCTGGTCTGCCTTGTCTATTTTTTCAGACTTCTTGTCCACGTACATCCTTAAACTAAACCCCCATCACTTGAGATCATCTGAATAAGACTCTTTGCCTCTCTGAAACTACGATCAGCTAGCCGTGGCCTTTATTTTCTAGAAGAAGATGTGAGGCATCAACGAAGCAGAGTGAATTCTCGGCCAAGCTGGGCTGCACTAGGCCTCTCAACTCCCAGCACAGTGCTCTTTCCAGCTGAACTGTCTCCTGGCTTGTGGAGTTGTCTCCTGGCCAGGCTGCTGCTGTTTGAAGTTTGCTTGCCTCAGACACTGAAGGCTTCCCCCACCTTTCAGGGGTCTGCGGCAGCAAGCGTGGCCAGGGTTTTTCCTGCCGCGGTACAGTTCTTGCCATTTTAAAAATAAATAACAGAAACCAAAGGGTGTGCATGGGCTTCAGATATTTCTCTGCACGCTCTTTAGCGCTCCCATGCCTCCTGTTCCCTCGCCTACTCTGGCTGTGCCCAACTCATTGTTACTGGAACCCCTTACAGGGAAGGCTGAAAGGGACTAAGAATTTAGCTCTGCAGTCATTTCCTTGGGTCTCTGAAAAGCCCTCCCTCCCTCTTAATTAGCAGCCTCACTTCCTCTCTGTCTTGCTTTTTCTCCTCTACTGTTGTAAAATCCATTTCCCCCCAGTCAGTAGAATCTCCCTTTTCCCCAGCCAGAAGAATTTTTCAACTTCCCTGCTCAAATTTCAACCCAATAATTCCTTCCCTAATGCATACCACCTTTTTCCCCCTTCAGATTGTCAAAGGCCCATCAGTTCCCCATCTTCTCCTAATTTTTCATTATTTGGACTTTCTGGCTCTCAGCCCTTGAGGACCCTTTCTTTTTTCTGCCTCAAACAGTGTCTGCTTATACAGTATTCTTAGGCTCTTTTTTCTCTCCATTTTGGGCTGGGAACCAATCGCAAACTGCCTTCCCTTAGTTACAGTTTCCTACTTTTTCTGTTGTTATTATGTCCCTCCGCACCACTCAACACCACGCAGGGTGCTGGCTTCTGTCTTCACGCCTTACTTTTCCAAACAGAATGGGTAGAATTTGCTTCTTCCCTCGTCTTGCCTCAACTATAGATCACCCAAAAGAATTCCTTGTTTGGCTAAGGCACCAAAAGTGAAGGCAACAAAAGTTAAAAAAAAAAAAAAAAGATAAATTGAACTACATCAAATTTAATACTTCTGTGCATCAAAGGACAGAATCAACAAAGTGGCATCCCAGAGAATGGAAGAAAATATTTGTAAATCAGGTATCTGATAAGGGGTTAATATCCAGAATATATTAAAAACTCCTATAACTTAACAATGACAAAAAATGTGATTAAAAAATGGGCAAAGAACTTGATAGACATTTCTCCAAAGATACACAAATGGCCGATGAGCATGTGAAAAGAAGCTCACGTCTCCAACGTGAGGGAAGTGCACATCAAAACCACAATGAGATACCGCCTCACACCCACTAGGATGCCTACTATGAAAAAAACAAGAACTAGCATGTGTTGGGGAGGACGTGGAAACATTGGAATCCTTGTGCACTACTGGTGGGAACATAAAATTATACAACTACTATGGAAAACAGTATGGTGGTCCCTCAATAAATCAGAAATAGACTTACCATATTACCCAGCAATTCCACTTCTGAGTGTATGTCCAAAAGAATTGAAAGCAGGAACTCAAACATATATATCTATGTTCACAACAGCATTATTCACAATAGCCAAATGTCCAGGGACAGATGAATGGATAAGCAAAATGTGGTATATATACGTAATGGAATACTTTTTTATAGGCATATTTAAATTTATCTATTTATTTACATCTTTATTGGAGTATAATTGCTTTACAATGGTGTGCTGGTTTCTGCTGTATAACAAAGTGAACCACCTATACATATACATATATCCCTATATCCCCTCCCTCTTGCGTCTCCCTCCTACCCTCCCTATCCCACCCCTCTCGGTGGTCACAAAGCACCGAGCTCATCTCCCTGTGCTATGTGGCTGCTTCCCACTAGCTAGCTATTTTACATTTGGTAGTGCATATATGTCCATGCCACTCTCTCACTTCGTTCCAGCTTACACTTCTCCCTGCCCATGTCCTCAAGTCCATTCTCTATGTCTGCATCTTTATTCCTGCCCTGCCCCTGGGTTCTTCAGAACCATTTTCTTTTTTTTTAGATTCCGTATATATATGTTAGAGTATGGTATTAGTTTTTCTCTTTCTAAACTTACTTCATTCTGTATGACAGTCTCTAGGTGCATCCACGTCTCTACAAGAGACACAATTTCGTTTCTTTTTATGGCTGAGTAATATTCCATTGTATATATGTGCCACATCTTCTTTATCCATTCAACTGTTGATGGACACTTAGGTTGCTTCCATGTGCTGGCTATTGTAAATAGAGCTGCAATGAACATTGTGGTACATGACTCTTTTTGAATTATGGTTTTCTCAGGGTATATGCCCAGTAGGGGGATTGCTGGGTTGTGTGGTAGTTCTATTTTTAGTTTTTTAAGGAACCTCTATACCGTTCTCCATAGTGGCTGTATCAATTTACATTCCCACCAACAGTGTGACAGGGTTCCCTTTTCTCCACACCCTCTCCAGCATTTATTGTTTGTAGATTTTTTGATGATGGTCATTCTGACCAGTGTGAGGTGATACCTCATGGTAGTTTTGGTTTGCATTTCTCTAATGATTAGTGATGCTTAGCACCCTTTCATGTGTTTGTTGGCAGTCTGTATACCTTCTTTGGAGAAATGTCTACTTAGGTCTTCCGCCCATTTTTGGATTGGGTTGTTTGTTTTTTTGATATTGAGCTGCATGAGCTGCTTGTAAATTTTGGAGATTGATCCTTTGCCAGTTATGCAATGGAATATTATTCAGCCTGAAAAAGGAAGGAAATTCTGACACGTGCAACTACATAGATAAACCTTAAGAACACTATGCGGAGCCAGTCCCAAAAGGACAAATACTGAATGATTCTACCTATATGAGGTATATAGTCAAATTCATAGGGACAGAGAGTAGAATGGTGCTTTCGAGGGTCTGGGGGAAATGGGGAGTTGCTGTTTAATGGGTATAGAGTTTCCGTTTTGCAAGATGAAAAGAGTTCTGTAGATCAGCTGTGCAGCAGTGTGAATGTAGCGAACACCACTGAACTGTGAACTTGAACATCATTAAGTCGGTACATTTTATGTTATGTGTATTTTACAATTAAAAAAAAAAAGAAGAAGAAGAAGAACTTCCTGGTCACAGCCTGGTTATTTCACTAATTCACTTACTAACGGCAAGTTATTCAATTTCTCCATGGTTCAATTTTCTCATCTGTAAATGGGATTAGTTAGTACCTACTTCAGAGGCCGTTGTGAGGATTAAGTAAATTTCTATATGCAAAGTGTTTATAAAAGTACCTGACACGAAGTATTGTTCAATAAATGTCAGTTATCACAGTAGTAATAATAATTATTATTATAGCGTGCAAGGTATTATTCGAAGCACTTCCCTATGTTAGGGCACTCGGTCTTCTCCACCCCTACCCACAACCTCCACCCCCAATAAAGCTGAAATTTTACAGATGAGGAAACAGAGGCTCAGAGATGTTAAGTGATCTGCCTGGATCACAAAGCCAGTGGGTGGTGGATAAAGATTCAGTCTGGCTCCAGTGAGGTCCAGTTGCCTTACAGAGAAGCAAGCAGTCATTGTGCTGGCCCCCGATCAAGTCAGAACTGAATCTTACATCTCAAATGTGAACTAGGGGCAGGGCAGGCTGTGGTAGGGACGGATGAGAAATCTGGGCTCTGCTCCAGGCCAGCAACCCACCAGCTAAAGAATTCCAACTGTCTTCATCTTCCTCCCACACCTATCCTGCCACAGGGATGAGACCAGCTGGATGCAACAAAGAGAAACCAAGACAAGAGTGGGAAGTGGTCCCAGAGTTCACCACGGCCCTCAAGCAGATGGAAGAGCAAGATCCAGGGGGACACCTCAGGGGCCTGTGGTCAGGGCCTGCCAGGGCACCCTCACCAACCCCACAAGGAGGGAATAAAACCCATGTCACCCAGAGACTGGGAGCATCTATCATGAAGAACAAAAGCCAGGGAGGGGGCCCGCACACCCCTCTCAGACTCTCAATGGGCCCACGCTAATCTCCTTGGAGAATTTCTGAGAATGAGGCAGGAATTCTGTTCCTGGTTTTCCTCAGGACCCAGACGGGTATGCCAGCAAGAACCTTCCAATGACTGGCAGTTTGGGGGTTCTTTTTTCTTTCTAATAAGTGATTTTTCCTCCTCACCCGAGTCTTTTTTTATTTTTTCCGAGTCTTTTAAAATACCCAAGCTGGGGCTTCCCTGGTGGCGCAGTGGCTGGGAGTCCGCCTGCTGATGCAGGGGACACAGGTTCGTGCCCTGGTCTGGGAAGATCCCACATGCCGCGGAGCGGCTGGGCCCATGAGCCATGGCCGCTGAGCCTGCGCGTCCGGAGCCTGTGGTCCGCAACGGGAGAGGCCACAACAGTGAGAGGCCCACCTACCACAAAAAAAATTTTTTTTAATATAAAATAAAATAAAATAAAATACCGAAGCTGGCCTTGGGTGGCCTCTGGTCGTGGTGGGTCTCCAACCCAGAGGAAAGGGTATCACCCAGCCAGAAGTGCCTTGCTGACTCTCCCTTCAGTGCTGCCCAGCTGGAAAGGCATCCAGCCACCTGAGAGGACTCAGCTCAGGCTATGAGCAAGAAGGAAGGCTTGGCACCAGAGGGCCACTGAAGCAAAAAGGATCCAGAAATAGGATTTTGATATTTGGGGAAGTTTTTTTTCCCCTTCCAACATTGGGAGGGACTCTGTAAACATAAACTTAACTTGGGCCCTTCTCTGTGGGAAAAAAGCTTGAATAAATCCTCTCTCAGATTGAAAAATCCCCCTCTCCTACCAATTGTTCTTTATATTAGGCAAGTAATACATATTCATTGTAGAAAATAAATGAGAAAATGCAGACAAGAAAATTAAAATCACTCCAAACCCTACCTTCCCAGTTTCAACCATTGTTAACACTTTGGGTACATACCTCCAGACTTTGTTCAATGCAAATATAAATGTATATACACACATAAATATATAAATACTTTCCGAAAAGATTTTAATTAATATACTGTGAAAATCATTCCATGTTAATAATATAGAGCTGTACTGTAGTGGAATGATATTATGGTATATTATACATGTACTATACATATGCCATGATTTATTTAATGTCTCTTATTAGACATATAGTTTATTTCAAAGTTTTCACAAGTATGGACAATGCTGTTATCCACACAGGGTTCAGGGTTGTCTAATTATTTCTTAAGAATAAACTCCTCAAGGTGGAATCGCTGGATCAAAACGTTTTTGTAATATGCATAAATCTACCGAATCCATCTATTTCATTGATACACAAGTTTTCTTAAGTGAGGGACCTCTGCACTGTGTTTATAATCTGAACCAGCCCTCCATTTTCTCAAACACAGTTCTCCATTATAAGTAGTTCCAAAAGAAAACTCCTTAAACCCTTTGTCTATGGGCCCATAAATGACTCAGTGGCATTTAAAAGATACACCATTTCATTTTGACTTTAGTAATCCGCTAAACAGAGATCCACGGGACAGATGTACCAGGATACTTGCCACGCAAAACGTATTTGTGCAAAGTTAGACTAACTACCCACCTTCAGGCCACCCCCATCCTCTGCCCCTCCATCTCTGTTTTCTTTGTAACTTTCTTCTCTTCCATCCCTCCCTCCATTTATCCATCCACCCACCCATCCATCCTTCTTCCTCTCCCTTTCTTTACAAATCGCTCCCCTTCTTTCTTTCCCATCCCCACCCTTCTCCTTCTCCCTTTCTTTCCTTCCTTTCTCCTTATCTCCTCTTCCTCTCAGAAGAAGTAGGGACCCTTCATCAGAGCAGACAGTGTTGGAGTTGCACAAAGTTTCCAGCTGCACAGAGAGCTGTAGAAGCTGTCTATGAAATCCTCAGTTCTTGGCATTCATTATTTAAGTTCTGTGGCAATGGGTTTGCTTTGAAGTCTACTGACTCATCCTCCTCCTTAACTTCTTATTTCCTGTAAATGATCCATTTGTTTTTGGCAAGGTCCACGTCACACAGCATTCCCATCAGAAGGGGCTGTTCCACAACCCTGGGCAGTGTGAACACTGCCTTTTGCAGTGGAACTGGAAGCAAGATGGGCAAGTGTAGACTCTGCTTTCTTGAAAGTTGCTTCAACTAGCCCCAATGCCGCCTCGAGTTAATAATGTGAAATGCATGCTCCATCTGCCTGCTGAAGGGTGACAAAGCCATTTATGTTCATAATGGCCAAAATTATTCTACAGATGAAAAGTTTTCTAAAGCTGCTCACATAGGCTAGTCAATCAGTTCCACCAAAGGGGAAAATTCCCCCTCAATCATTCCACTTGAGACCTCTTTGCCAAAACGGGCAGCTCACCAAAGCATTAAGATGTTAAAAGGGGGAAACAAATGGAGATTATAAACAGTTCTCATAAGTTTTTAAACTCTCTGCCCCTAATAAGGCATGCATAGATCAGTGCCAGCAGCTTAGTGGGAAAGGTCATGTGTCTTTTCACAAAGATCCAGGGAGCTATGCGGGACTCTTGTGGACTTCAGAAATTAAACAAATCAGTTACAAAGAAAAAAATCAGTTCTTCTTTAAGAAAAAAATCAAATTGGGCTGAAAAATACTATTATCAGCAACACGCTAAATCTTCTCCCCTCCCCCTGCCCCCAGACTCCCCACCTCCCCGGCTGGTGGGAGCAGAAAGATATTCCTTTGATATAATAGCAAATAAAAGTTTGAATTATTGACTGCTCATGTTAATGCTGAATTTTACTACCACCATATTTCAAAACGAAATTATTCTAACATCTACGCCTCAAATTAAGATTTGTGATAATATATATTGCAGTCCAGAAAATGTCTTAGGTTCAGATGATGTAAAAGCTGATTCCCCCGGAGAGTAAACACTGGCCATTTTTTCTCAAGGGCTAAAACTCTCCTCATCCCTCCAAATAAATTTAAGTATTGATGACATCAGGGAGTGCTGCCTGGTTATCAAAGCACATCTGGGGGTGGGAGTGGGGAGGGCAAGATAATGCCACTTAATAGTCAAAGTGGTGGATATGTCTTAAACGCAGGGTCGTCAAAATAGGGCTTTCTCCTATAATTTACAGAAATGAAAGCCCTATGAGAAAGTTTAGCATATAGCACACAAAACTTAACTCTTTCCTCTCTGTCATACTGGAATCCTAGTTTCAAGTTTCTCACTCCATCTTTGCTCCCATGGGCCCTACAATGTCTTTTGGGGGTGTTCACAGCTGTCCAGGGCCCAAATGCCCATCTGTTTAAGTACAGCCAAAAGCTCACTTGCCAGAGAGAAACTCTCTCCCCAAGTCCTGAAGTCCTCGGTCCTGCCCTACTGGTCTCCACACATCGCTCACCAAGGCAGTGGGAGTGGAGGATGTGGGTGAAAAGCAAAGAGCTAAGCCAGCCCGCCTGTGCCCAGGTGGGTTCCTGTAGCCAGCCTTACATTCTGAAAAGAGCACGGCCCCTTAATCTGTGGCATTCGTTCTTCTGACACAATGGGAAGATGTCTTCTCCTCCCAAAACCTCCGTGGAGGAAAACTTCACCAACTTCCACTAGGCCCACTAATGAGAGGTTCGTGAACAGGCATCAAGGGTCAGCCACACCCCACAGAGCTCCTCTCCCACCCCGCAGACAGGGTCACTGGCCAAACGACGTCAAGAATCTAATTCCACTTTTTAAATCACTTTTCACAGTTCCTCTCACTTCTTATGAAAACAAGATCAAATGTTTGTAAGGACTCGCTTGAATATATTTTCACTTTCCAAGCACAAACCAGGGGACAAAAAAAAAAAAAGAGAGAGAGAGAAAGAAAAAGAGAAATTCTCGGCAGCCACAGGACAAGAACGCCTTTTTCCTTTCCTGCCAAATCCAAGCATTATGCACATAGAAAGAACATGATGCAATAAAAACATCTCCAAATGCTTTCCGATACATTCTCTCATTTAATCTTCCAACTCAACGCTCACATTTTAAGCGCAGTTTTAGAGCCTTAAATTCCTCCAGAGGTGCTAAAATATAAAAGAATCTGAAGTATTATTTCATACTAACGAAGCAAGAGAGAAGGAGTTTCAGGCTTCTTAAAATAAAAATTTATCTTCAAACGCCTCAGAGTCTGCATGAAACACAGCAAACAGTCTGTTGACTCGAGGGAAGTAGGCTGCCGTAAAATGTACCTAACTCCTCACTGGCATTGCTAGTTTTTTGTGTGTTTTAATTTTCAAACCGGAGTGTAATTATCTCTTATTTACTAGAGTCACAAATACCGCCAAAGGGAATACAAACCACTCCTTTGGGGATGAAGATGCTGACAAAGGTTTGACAACAAAACATAATGAACAGCTTCATGATGACCCGGGGTGAGTCCCGGAGCGCGGCGAAGTGAACTTGCCGAGGCTGTGCCAGGTACGGCCGCACGATGCCCGGCCAAGGGCACAGTACACACCTGGTCCTGAGAAACTGGGAGGTTTCTAAAGGGACTTAGGCTATCGTGTGGGGCAAAAGTCCAAGAGGTTTTTGCACATCCTACTTTAGTTATGGTTCTGTGTAGAAACTGCTTTGCTCTCCAGTTACAAACGCTCTCCTATTTAAGAAAGCTGTGGAGGGACAATTAATGTCTTTCAGCTGGGGCTGGAGTGTTCTCCAAGTTTGGTTCTGGGCTCTACCGTTTAGCATCTCATTCTCAGAAATCCTGGTGAGAGAGCCTTCGGGACAGACAGCTACCAGTGCCAGTTTCCTGGAGCCTGTCCGATGGGCACCTCACCTGACCACAACCACGTTTGGGAAGCCAAACAGAAGATGGGTGTGGGAGGATCACGAACAGTGGGGTCAAAACCTTTAGGAGGAGTCCGCCTCTTAAAACGTGCGAGTTCAGAGGTTCCATCTTAACTTTGCTCTTAAAGTATACTATAAAAGCCTTCTAGGGCTTCCCTGGTGGCGCAGTGGTTGAGAGTCCACCTGCCGATGCAGGGGACACGGGTTCGTGCCCCGGTCCGGGAGGATCCCACATGCCGCGGAGCAGCTGGGCCCGTGAGCCATGGCCGCTGAGCCTGCACGTCCGGAGCCTGTTGCTCCGCAACGGGAGAGGCCACAACAGTGAGAGGCCCGCGTACCGCCAAAAAAACAAACAAACAAAAGCCTTCTGAGTACAAATAGCATTAAATTCTAGCAGATATCCCTCTGTATTTGTCTATCATGACTGCCAAGAAGCTCATGGCCCCAGAACTGTAAGATATTATCATCCTTTTTATCATTATTATTAATGATGGGTTTACTTGTAATACCTATACATTTCTGTCTCCTGTGATAATCCCTTCCCATCCCCTGGAGCACAGACATGTTTCATGATTGGCAACTTAAAAGGAGCCTTTTGGGGTGTGTTTGGGTGATTGACAAGCCTTCAGGTTTTGAAGTCAGAGAGAATCTGATTTCTGCCTTGACAAACCACTTAATGTGGCTGACCCTCAGATTCCTCATCCATGAGGTGGAGCTTATATCTTTGTAGCCGAATGGGCAGGGATTATGCTGCTCTAATTCCCTCTGGGTGTCCAAGGGCAAGTGCCTGGCATGGGCAGAATCTCCATCCCAAAGTCTAGCATGGAGTAGGCACCCAAAACACAAGGGCTATTTTATTCTTATTACTGTTAGTAATATCAGCCACAAGAACAAAATAATAGATGTTACTGACCCCAGAGGCCAATTTCTAATTCAAGCTTCATTCTCTCAAATTAATTCAGCTGTTTTTTCCCCTCCTCATAAAATTCAAAAAAAGCCCTGAGATTCTGGCTCCAACTTCTCAGTGATAATCTTGGCTTTAGGAATATCCATGAAGAGTTTCTGATCCAGGGAGAACTATTAACACTGGAGTGGAAGCAGAAATTGGGAAATCTGAATGAAGTGAAGGTCTGCTGGCAGCTATAATGAGATCATTTGCTCCTGCAAATACTATTTCTTGGCTATTGGTATCTTTTGTGCCGATTTCTGCAGGCAGAGACCTCTGGGGGAAAAAAGACGGTCCAGGGCCCACACATGTTTTCAGAACAGACTGGTACATCCTGTCCTTGCTACAGAGCCTGGCACATCAGTAGCAAAACAGACCTCTCTTTTGACACACTTTCTTTGTGGATTCTGCAGGACTCGAGTCTTGCTGCTGAAGCCACCACTGAACCTTCTTCTCTGGCTGGGCCAGTGAACTGCTCCCTGGAGCCCCCTGGTGGCCCTTTCCATGTTCACACCATGTACTCACACCCCTCTGGGGCAGGGAGAAAGCAGCTTTTAAAGAACCACCCAGGGCTTCCCTGGTGGCGCAGTGGTTGGGAGTCCGCCTGCCGGTGCAGGGGACGCGGGTTCGTGCCCTGGTCCGGGAGGATCCCACATGCCGCGGAGCGGCTGGGCCCGTGAGCCATGGCCGCTGAGCCTGTGCGTCCGGAGCCTGTGCTCCGCAGCGGGAAAGGCTGCAGCAGTGAAAGGACCGCGTACCAGGGGGAAAAAAAAAAAAAGAACCACCCAAGGGTTGGTTATTGGCATCCCGCATCCATTGGGGCACGCCACATTCCTAGGATCAAGTCAACGTGCTGTGTTAAGGCTGGTACGGATACAGCACCTTTCTCTAATGTCAGAGTCATTCACTAAGCATCTCTTGAGCACCTACTGTGTGCCTAGGCCTCACGCTGGGCATGAGGAATACAGAGAGGATTATGACTTAGCCCCTGCTCTCAAGAAACTTCCAGCCTAGAGGGAGAGGTGGACCTGTGAACCAAGAAGAACAATACAGAGAGATGTGACAAGTTTTGAGGGAACCCCGGGGACAGTGACTTTTCCTTAGGGAAAGAGGGAAGGACATCAGGGAGGGGGAAAAGTTAAACTGGATCTTAGAGGCCAGGAAGAGCCAGGCAGAGAAAGGAGGGTAGGCATTCCAGGTAGAAGAATCAATATGCCTCAAAGCCCAGACCTACTGGGGGACTTCGGTGAAGCTGGGATGCTCCCAGCAAGGAGAGGAGGCTGGTGAAGTGGGCAGGGCAGACTGACAAGTGTCTCGTAGGCCACACCAAGGAGCCCGGACTCCACTTCTCCATCTGTGATTCTCCAAACTGTGCTTGAGGCTTCCTGCAGACATTTGATTCTAATTTCATGGATGTTGAAGCTAAGAGAACACTGTAGTGCTGAAGCTAAGGGAACCCAGACATTTGCAGTCAGTGGATTGTGGATCGTGGATCCACTGATTGCAAATGCCTGTGTTCAGCTGCAGGCTAACCAGGAAAGAAACATCAGACAAATTCCGATAGCGGGGCATCCTACAAAATATCTACAAAATACCAGTACTCCTGAAAATCGCCATCAAAAACAAGGGAAGTCTGAGAACTTGTCACAGACAAGAGAAGCCTACGGAAGTGTGACAGTTAAATGTAATATGCTTTCCTGGATGGAATCCCGGAACAGAAAAATGACGTTCTTAGGTCAAAACTAAGGCAATAAAGTACAGACCCTAGTTAATGGTTCTATATCGATACTGGTTCATTAATTGTAACAAACGTGCCACACTAATGTAAGATGTTAACAATAGGGGAAGCTAGATGCCAGGTAAACGGGAATTCTCTGTACTCTCCTCCCAATTTTCGGTAAATCTGAAACTGTTCAAAAAATATATAATTTATTTTTAAAAAGTTGTCTGTTCTCATCCAAACAGCTAAACTATTGTCCCCAGTGGGCTGTATAATTAAATGTTAATTATACAATTATATAATTAAATGATAATTAAACGTTATACATGAGACTTAGAAAATTAATTCATATTCCAGCAACAATAGCCAACATTTATTGATTACCTATACTGGGCCAGGCATTCTACAAAGTACTTTACATACCTCATCACGTTCGATCTCCAGAACAGCCCCCTGAACTAAGAACTGCCAACATCCCCGTTTTACGGATGAGGAAATGGAGGATGGAGCAGTTAGACAACTTGCCTGAGGTTATATAAGTGGCAGAGTCTGGATTTGAACCCAGGTCTGTCTGATGCTAGAGTCCAGATACTTAATGATGTTTCTATACTGCCTCCTGACTTTCAGTCTTACATACTGATATTTCATTGAAAAAGAAATGTACTGAGTTTAGTTTTCTTCTTAACGTTTGAAACCACAGCTATAAATGGGTTGAGTAGGGGGAGGGAGTTCTCCAGGGGAGGAGGATGGCTGGTGTTGGAGTGAACGTTCTGACAGCTGCAGTGGGAAGGATGGACTGGTACAGGCTGGGCCCACGTTGCTGAGATTTTCTAGCAACGTCTCCAAAAGGAGCAGGAGAGGCAAACACAGAGAATAAACTTCCCTAAAAGGATACAGCAAAAGCCCTCGCACAGGAACCCTTCGTATCCAGCCCCAACCAATCAAACCACGGGCGTTGCTGAGCCTCTAACTTGCGCCTGGCTGGGCCTGCCTCTGGGAGCCCCTGGCTGCCGCCTCCACAGACAGGACCCGATGGTTAGTAAAGGGAAAATAAGTGCAGCCCAAGCGATACAGCAGGTTGGCCTGGAGCCCCACCAGGGGAGGGGCCAGGTCTGGGAGGGAGTAGTACTTCCTGTGGGCTGGGTTAGGCTGGGGTGCTTCAGGGAGGAGGCCTGCAGGCTGAGAAGGGCAGATGGAGAGACTTCAGGCAGGGCCCAGGGCCAGCACAGGGCAATCCCACCCCTCCCTGCAGTCCGTGTGCCTGGGTCACCCAGCCCAAGGGTACTGGAGCTGAGAGCCCAACCTCTTACCATGAGCTCTGTAGCTTCTCCTGCCCTCCCAGATCGATGAAAAGCAGGCCTCATTTCCCCCATATACCTGAGAGGCTATTATGTGCCACCCAGAGGTACATATGGAGTTTGGCATCCCTAGAGGTTACGGAAAACACCAGCAAGTCTCCTAGATGGTCAACCCCCCAAAAGCACAGATGCTATCTTACGTAGCCTGGCACGTCATAGGCACCAATCAATAGATGGTGAACTAAACAGATTTAAAAATTCACGGGTCACAGGTCATACTGGAGTGCACTAAATTGGAGCTTGGAATATTTAGTACAAAATCCTTACCACATACTTAGTGGCTTAAAACAACACAAATTCATTATCTCACAGTTCTGGCGGTCCGAAGTCCAAATGGGTTTTCACTGGGCTCAAATCAAGATGTTGGCAGGGCTGCCTTCCCTTCTGGAGGCTCTAAGAGAGAACCCATTTCCTCGCCTTTTCCAGCTCTGTGGCCACCTGCGTTCCTTGGTTTGTGGTCGCTACCCCAACTTCAAAGCCAGTAACACTGCATCTCTCTGACCTTCCTCCACGGTCATGTCTCCTCTGACTTCCTACTGCCTCCTTCTTCCTCTTTTAAGGATGCTTGTGGTTACACTGGACCCACCTGGATAATCCAGGACACTCTCCCTATTTTAAGGTCAGCTAATTAACAACGTTAATTCCATCTGCACCTTAATTCTCCTTTGCCACGTAAGGTGACATAGTTACAAGTTCCAAGGATTAGGACATGGGACATTTGGGGGGTGCCATTATTCAGCCTACCACAAACTTCATCTTTTAAGGTCAAACTATAGGAGACAACCAGTTTTTGTCCAAAACATGAAACTATTAATGACCACTTATCAAGCACCTACTGTGTGCCAGGTATATCACTAGGTACCCTGCATATATTATCTTAGTTAATTGCAGTTAATGTTCAAAGAAGCAGGCACTGTGATAAACCAGATCGTGTTATTCACTTGCTAAAATCCTCTAATGGTGTCCCATATGTTTTGGGGAAAAACTCACAGTCTTGGGATGGCCCTATGGGGCCCATGGAATCTAGCCTTGGCTTGACTCTCAGCCCTGTCTCCCACCAGCCTTCCCTTGACCACCATGCTTCAACCACGGGAGCCTCCTTTCAGATCCTTGAACTTCCGTGGCTGCACCTGCTGACCCCTCTTTCTGGAACATTCATCCTCATGATCGTCACATAGCCAGCCCTCTGTCATTTCAGATCTCTAGCCTATTCACTGCCACATCCCCAACTCCTAAAATACGGCTTAGCACATAGTAGGCACACAATATATATTTAAAAATGAACCAAGCTGAATTATATCAGTGAGGAAATGAGATGATATGGCCAAGTTCATAGAGCTAGTCAGCCGGGATTCCGACTCAGAGTGAAGTCTACACCCCCGCCTCTCAAGGAGCTCCCCATCAGAGACCCCTGGTCCAGCTGGGAGTTGTGGGGATGAAAACACTAGGTCGAGCTCTTGAGCAGTCCCCTGCTCACTGGAGGGCTGTGAAAGAGTGACACAGCCTGCTGACCAGGCACCACATCCCAACCAATCAGCGAGCATGACGGAGTATGGTCTGCACGCTTGGCTGGGAGGGCTACGAGACCAGGAGAGGACATGGTCATGGCAAACCAAGAATTCCTAATCAAGTGGGGGAAACCAGTACAAAACATGAAACCATCAGATGCACCAGGAGGCATGTGATCCAGGGTTCACTGCTCTGACAGGAAGGGCGGCAGGACCAGATGTGAGAGCACAATGGGTGCAACAGCAGTTGGGCTGACCCAGCAGGGCTGGGGCGGGTGGTGTGGGGTGAGGTGGAGTGGTGGATAGGGGAATGCACGAGTAAAGGCGTAGCTCCTCGTATTGGCATGTGTGGAAGACAATCAGCAGAAGGCAATGAGCATATTAGGAAGCAGGGGAAAATAAAGTCAAGTTAGAACCTGACTCTGGGGGCCTTATAAGCTGAACTGAGGGCTTCCCTGGTGGTGCAGTGGTTGAGAGTCCACCTGCCGATGCAGGGGACACGGGTTTGTGCCCTGGTCCGGGAAGATCCCACATGCTGCGGAGCGGCTGGGCCCATGAGCCATGGTCACCGAGCCTGCGCGTCCGGAGCCTGTGCTCCGCAACGGGAGAGGCCACAACAGTGAGAGGCCCGCGTACCGCAAAAAAAAAAAAAAAAAACAGAAAGAAAAGGTGAACTGAGGAATCTATGCTTTATCCTTTCAAAGGATGGAGAGTCCTGGCAGGTTCCTGAGCAGTAGAAAAGCCCATGTTTTAGGAAGACTTATTTTAGCAATGGATTGGATGGCAGGAAGACCTGTTTTCCACTAGGTAGAGTAGATACCAAAAAGACCTCCAATCACAAAACACCTCCATAGTAATATTACTCAGCCATAAAAAAGAATGAAATAATGCTATTTGCAGCAACATGGATAGACCTAGACATTATCATACTAAGTGAAGTAACTCAAAGACAAATATCATATGATCTCACTCATGTATGGAATCTAATTTAAAACATGATCAAAGGAACTTATTCACAAAACAGAAACAGACTTGCAGATATCGAAAACAAACTTATGGTTACCAAAGGGGAAACATGGTGGGGGGGGGAGATAAATCAGGAACTTGGGATGAACACACACACACTACTATGTATAAGATGGATAGCCAACAAGGACCTACTGTATAGCACAGGGAGCTCTACTCAATATTCTGTGATGACCTATATGAGAAAAGAATCTAAAAAAGAATGAATATATGTATATGTATAACTGAATCACTTTGCTGTACCTCTGAAACTAACACAGCACTGTAAATCAACTATACTCCAATAAAATTAAAAAACAAAAACAAAAAACCCTCTATAGCACAAAGCCAACTGTTGGGACTCGATTCCCTTGGGTTAAGCACTGCCCTCATGCTAATGCCCTTCAAGAAAGTGATGATGCAGGGAGAACCCAACATCTCCAGGTCATGAGTGTGTCAAACTGCTTTCCTCTGTGGTGGGGATCATTTGGGCAGCTGGGAATGGATGCAAGGGTATAAGAAGCAACCAAGAAAGAGGAGGAAAAAAAAAATATGACCTGTAACTGAAGCCTTAAGCAATCCCCTCTTCTCCCAATCCCTAGAGTGAATATTTCCAGTTTTTTGGGTTTTTTTTCTGATTTCAGAAAACAAATTGAAAAGTTGGCTGGAAAGAATTCTTGATTCACTGAGCATGTTTTCAATGAAATATTTAAAAATATCCTTTCATGTTTTATCTTCTCGATGCTTCAACTCCAAAGAATAAATCTATATTTCTGTGGCCCTTCCCTAGCACCAGTTCATCTACAATGCCGGCAGTAAAAAACTATACTCATATACTACTTTTTTCTAAGACATCCAAGATAGAATGGAAGCTTCAGAAATAAACCTTAAAAAAGGAAAAAGATGGTTCCAACCTCCAAAGGAATTGATTTTTCCATATTCTAGTAATCAGATATATGCTTTTTAAACATTAGCATTTGCATTCCCTGTTGCTGTCGTTTTGGGGGAACTTAAACAGATGTCATCATGTTTTTCTATGGGTGACAGCAACAGCAGCCCTGGTATGCCCCTATTTTATTTATTTATTTTTTAAAATTTTATTTATTTATTTATTTATGGCTGTGCTGGGTCTTCGTTTCTGTGTGAGGGCTTTCTCTAGTTGGAGCAAGTGGGGGCCACTCTTCATCGCGGTGCGTGGGCCTCTCACTATCGCGGCCTCTCTTGTTGTGGAGCACAGGCTCCAGACGTGCAGGCTCAGTAATTGTGGCTCACGGGCCTAGTTGCTCCATGGCATGTGGGATCTTCCCAGACCAGGGCTTGAACCCATGTCCCCTGCATTGGCAGGCAGATTCTCAACCACTGCGCCACCAGGGAACCCCGCCACTATTTTAATGTGTGATGAGGAGGCAACTGCAACACAGATTCCAGAGACTGAAATCCCAACCAAGCTAAGTACACTGAAGAACTCTTATTAAAATTCCTTGCAGGGCCTCTGAAGAACCAAACACGTCAGCAATGAGCCAGCAAGACAGCAACCAGTAGGACAGCATGATAACGATGGCACCGATACTGGCAGACTTTTGTCCCTGCTTATCATATTCCCTCCTGCCCCAGCTGTAGACAAGGCAAACAGGAAGAGGGAGTGGAAAGAGAGTGAGAGACCATGACCGGCCCACCACCCACTGCCCGTGCCCGACTCCTGAGGCAGGTTGGGCCGGGAGGAGGGGAAGAGCACGGAACTGGATGGGAAGCTGAAGTTCTGCTTTCAGACTGGACTAGACTTTCATACCTACCGATGAGCCATAATTCCCTAAAGGTCCTCAGAGCTGGACATGCAATCCACCTCAGATGTCACAGAGCGTGTGTTTTGTTTTGTTTTGGTTTTTTTTGCGGTACGCGGGCCTCTCACTGCCACGGCCTCCCCCGTTGCGGAGCACAGGCTCTGGACGCGCAGGCTCAGCGGCCATGGCTCACGGGCCCAGCCGCTCCACGGCATGTGGGATCTTCCCAGACCGGGGTACGAACCCGCGTCCCCTGCATCGGCAGGCGGACTCCCAACCACTGCACCACCAGGGAAGCCCACAGAGCGTGTTTTAAGGCAGTGCTTGGCAGGGTTGTGGGGGAAGCTCTTTCCTGATTGAACTCGCGCAGAAGTCAGCCGACGCAATAAATTTGTTATAGAATAAAAAGCAAAAGAACAACAGAATATCGTTTTTCGCCCAGCATGTTAAAAAGGTAAAAGACAAAATGATGCCCAGTTTTGACGAGAGTGAAGTAAAACAAGCATACTCTTTATACTTCTGGTATGTTTTAGTCCATTCGGGCTGCTATAACAAAACACCACAGTCTGGGGGGCTTATTAACAACAGAAATGTATTTCTCATAGTCTGGAGGCCGAAGTTCAAAGTCAAGGCACCAGCATGGTCACGTTCTCCGGTGAGGACCCTCTTCCTGGTTCAGAACCGGCCCCTTCTCGCTGTGTCCTTTTATAGTGGAAGAGGCTAGAGCTCTTTCTGGAGCCTCTTTTATAAGGCATTAATCCCACTCATGAGGGCTCCACCCTCATGACTTAAGCACCTCCCAAAGGCCCCACCTACTAACACCATAACACCAGGCATTAGGAGTTCAACAGATGCATTTTGGGGGAACACAAACATTCAGACCATAGCATGGTCTATAAATCGGGGCAAATTTTCTTGGGCAATGCCTCTCACGCTGCAATGTACATACAAGTCACATGCGCATCTAGCTAAGATGGAGATTCTGATTCAGTAGGTCTGGGTGAGACCCAAGAATCTGCCTTTCTCACAAGCCACCCAGTATTACCGATGGTATCGGTGCAAGGATCACACCTTGATAGGCCTAGAGAAAATTTGGCAATGTGTATCAAAAGCCTTAAAATCTTTATAACTTTTGACTCAGTAATTCTCTGCCAATGATATATCCTAGGGACTCATAAGGAATACGTAAAAAGAAGATGTACCCATTGACGTTTATCACAATGTTACATCTACAGTGGAAACTGGATACAACCTAAATATCTGACAACAGGGAAATTTATAAACAAACGACGGTAAAGCCATTTGGTGAAAAAAGCAATAGAGTCATATCAAGTTCTTAGAAAATGTTTGATGCTGCTGTGAAAAAATGTTCATGACATGGGAAGCAAAAAGATCAAAATACAAAGTTGGGGTATGTCATATGTGATAGTTTTACGTGTCAACTTGGCTAGGCCATAGTACCTGGTTACTTAATCAAACACTAGATTTTGCTGTGAAGGTATTTTGCAGATGGGGTTAACATCTACCGTCAGTTGACTTTAAGTGAAGAAAATTACCCTCCGTAATGTGGGCAGATCTCGTCAGTTCAAGGCCTTACAAACAAAAACTGAGATTTCCCAAAGAAGAGGTTCTACCTCAAGACTGTAGCATTAGCTCCTGCCTGAGTGTTCAGCTTGCTGGCCTGCCCTACAGATTTCAGACCTGCCAATCCCACAGCCATGTAAAACCAAGCCCTTGAAATAAATCTCTTCATATATATATATATACGTGTGTGTATCTGTTAATACGTATGTGTGTGTGTGTGTTATGTGTGTGTGTGTGTATATATATTTATGAACACACACACATACACACATATATCTCCCATTGGTTCTGTTTCTCTGGAGAACCCTGACTGATATACAGCATGATTCTAATTTTATAAAAACAAAGCTAAAAACATTTATGTGTACAAATTACATTGAAAAAGCTTGAGTTCCATAACTGAATATATAGTATGATTCTTATTTTATTGTTAAAATATTAGATATATGAACGAGAGAGAGGAAAACATCCAAATATTAACAGTAAAAAAAACTGTGGTTTATTTTAATGTTTGTCTTGATACTTAATATTTTTTCTAAATGTTTTCTTATATGCATATATTACTTTTGTAATCAGGGAAATCACAGTTGCTATATGATCTGAATTGAACAATGCAATTTCAGTTTCCGCTGAGAGGTATACCACGCAATTTTAGGCAACCTGAAGAACAGAACACCCTTCTTTACCATTTCACCTGAGTCAAAAACAGCATTCTTGGCATTTCCTCCAGACCTGTCCCAGCCCCTTTTTTGGTGTCCCATTCAGCCTCCTGCCCTGTCCTTCACTCTCTCAAATAAAAAACCCATTAGATGGGCAAGGCAGTGACTTTTATTATCCCCGTTTTATAAACGAGGAAACTGAGGCTAAAAGGGTTTAAGTGGTTTGTACATAGATGCCCAGCTGGCAGTTAACACAGCCCAAATGCCTTCCTTTGCAAACTGGAAAACCAGGCACATGCGAGTGATTTTCATTGCTGTTCCCACATGGACCGTGTGAGAACCATATCAATTACATTATGAGGTCTCCTCCCTGGTCTTCCACAGCCTTCTTCAGTGACTTCAGACAATGGCTCATTAAGCTCCAGAAAAGATGTGGATGGCCAGGGTCAGGTGCGGGACCAAAAAGGCTCTGGGTTTGGCTACATGTCCAAACCCCCTGGCCAGGGCCTCTGATGACTCAAGCTCCACAGCTGGAAGCAAGCAGGGCCACCCGCACTGCCCCACATGGGGCCAAATTCAGTGCTTTCTTTCCAGTCCCCACCTAATGATTGGCACAAGGCCCTGGCCAGCTGCCATCCTGTGCCCGTGAGGGATGGCTCCACTGCAGAAGACTTAGGATACAAAAGCAATTCCAACTGCCGGCAGCATCAAGTCCTTGGACTGGGCTCTAATACGAAGGGCTTTCCCTCTTCCCTCATCTTGGGCCTGCTAGGACTGAGTGTACTCTTGAATCCCTTTAGGACTGGACCCTTTCCTGGGACCCTGACACCCTCCTTGGCATTCCCAGGGAACAGGGTGTGGAGGTACCAGCATCCCTGCAACAAACGGGCTGATCTTCTCAAATCATGAGCCCTTTACCTCCAAGCACTAGAGCCCCAGCATATCCTGCTGTCACCCACAACCCTAAGACCCAAAGGTAATCCAGGCTGGGATAGTACTGGTGTTTGCTAAACAAATGAATAAACATACTACGCACAGGCCGTAACTGAGGTTCTGGCCAGCCTCCTATCTAAGCATTTCCCAATGATTAAAAAAAAAAAAAAAGAGCCATATTAAATGGTGAGCCAGCTAGATGGCTTCTTGGGGTGCAAGTTTATAAGAAATGTTAAAACATCCCTGGAATAAATTGGAAATATGGTACCAGTTAACTCGGGCTTCCACCCCTTCCACACTGATAAAGTATAATTCGTCCCCCTTCTGTCAAAGAAGATAATGTACTTGGTGGGAGGGTGGGGGGAAAGGTATAGTCCTCTTGGAAAGCTATCTTGGATGAAGAAGTTTGCACTGCCAAATGTGCAAGTTGCAAGGTACAACTAGAGGCCACATCACCAACCCAGCTCACAGGAGCCTGAAGTCAGCAGGTCCAGGTCTGTGGAAATTTAGAAACGAAACTAACCCTAGCCACGAGACCTATTTAGTGGGAATAAGTGACGTATTTGAGTAACTCAGTTTAAACTCCATTTTAATATTTTCCAAGATGTTGCTTAGTTCAGAAAATCATGCAAAACAAACACGTGTAATCCCTTATTCTGAAGACAAAGAAACAGGCTTGCTAGCTTTATTTATATAAACACCAGCTTCTCCCCATCCCCACTATATAAATGTTGAACACATACTTCAAGTATTTGGCCTGATATTGTCTGGATCTCACATCAGAACCCCTCAGGCCATTGGTGAAATGCTCAGAGCACTGGCCGGGCACTGGGAAGGCGAGGGGGCTCCGATCAGCCTCTGACAATCAGCTCCCCCTGAGGGCTGTGTAGTGTCCCATCGCCCACTAGGGGACAAATCAGGGCACCTGCTCCTCATTCAAGTGACCTCAAAACCAAAGACTCGGGCTGCTCATGGCAAAACTGGAAAAGCAAGAGGATTCCCCTCCCCCTACGCTGTTCCTATTAATAGAAAAGGTAGGGAAGGGAGAGGGAGGAGAAAAAAGGCGGCAGCGTGGAGTAGGGGTTTCATAAAGAAGTCTTGGAGGGCTTCCCTGGTGGCGCAGTGGTTGAGAGTCCGCCTGCCGAAGCAGGGGACACGGGTTCGTACCCCGGTCCGGGAAGATCCCACATGCCGCGGAGCGGCTGGGCCCGTGAGCCATGGCTGCTGAGCCTGCGCGTCCGGAGCCTGTGCTCCACAAAGTCTTGGAAAGACAGAGAGAAGAGGAAACTGAGAAAAGTGGATAGGATCTTAGAGCTGCCCCCCACCCCACTGGCCTCTGTGAGGAGGGAGGGAGGCAGTCAAGACATGTGCTGGCAGTGTTGATGGCGTGTGCCTTACACAAAGATTTAATGGGCAGAGCTAACCACGGCTTATAGAGCGGGGTTGAGAAATACCTTCTCCACTGTGCCAAGTACATTACAGAAAAGTTACCATCAGCATCAGAAAATGTATTCCGGTTTCTGCGACTGAATTGAGGTCCAGCATGGAGACTCAACAACTGAATCACAAACTCAGGAAGGTATTAAACTTTCATATGGAGGGCCAGACCCAGAAGGAAAACAAGCTCTTTCTTATGCACATTTGTGCATGTTATCTGCCATGAAGCAGAATATACACATTGACATCCCTTTGAAATTGTAAGGAAGGGCAACAGCTCATGGCTTCATGTTTATTGAGAGCTTATTATGTGCCAGGCACTGCTCTATGTGTCTGACATGTATTAGCTCATTATATTTCTCATATCATGAGGACAAACAGGTCTCAACAAATCCATTTAAGGGAAATACAGGTCAACATTTATTGCCAGACTCCAGACTGCTCCCCAGGCCTCACTCTGCCCACACTGCTAGTACAGCACACAGCAGTACAGTTAGATATTTGTGTGCAGGCATCTAGACTTCCCTGAAATCATCCAGATTTCAAAAATTCTTCCTACTTTCCCCATCATTAACAAAAATGTGTCAGAAATTCCAGTGGATCAGTAGTTTCAAAATTGATTCATTCAAGCTGGCTTGCGATACTTACAAAAGAGGCACAAATCACACACACACACACACACACACACACACACACACACACACACACAGACAAAGGAAAAGAAAAAGAAAAAAAGAGAGAAAAAATATTTCTAAGGAAATAATTGGAAATACTTGAGAAACGTCCCTGTCTGAGTCTGTTGGGCTGCTGTAACAAAATACCATCAATGTGGTGGCTTATAAACAACAGAAATTTATTTCTCACAGTTCTTAAAGGTTAGAAGTCTAAGATCAAGGCACCAGCATGCTTGTGTCCAGCGAGGGCCTACCTCCTGGTTCATAGCTGGCACCTTCTCACTGTGTCCTTGCATGGTGGAAGGGACCAAGGGCTCTCTCTGGAGCCTCTGTTATAAAGGCACTAACCTCCCTCAAATCACATCCCAAAGGCCCCACCTCCTAACACCATCACTTGGGGGTTAGGATTTCAACATATGAATTTGGGGGGACAAAATCATTCAGATCATAACAGTCCCATATAGGGAATTCCTTGGCAGCTCAATGGTTAGGGCTCTTTGCTTTCACTGCAGGGGGCCCAGGTTCAATCCCTGGTTGGGGAACCAAGATCCCATGAGCTGCGTGGCACGGCAAAAAAAACCAAACCAAACCAAACAAAACAAACAGTCCTGTATACTTGCTTCGTATATTATGCATCAGTACATTGACACATAATATGTGGTATGAATTCAGATGAGTTATTCTAAAGATGGGGACCATCAAGACCATATAAAGGCATTCCCCAATTCTGGCAGCAGAGAAAAGGGGAAGAACCTGGAAAATGGAGATACCACACATCAGTAAGTACAGATGTTATGTACGGATTTACTAGGCTTCCACTCTAAAATAGTTTGAAATCTGTTCAAAGCAATAACATTAGCCCAGAGATGGAAACAACCTAAGTGCCCATCATCGGATGAATGGATAAAGAAGATGTGGCACATATATACAATGGAATATAACAATTGTAAAGCAATTATACTCCAAAACAAAAAAAAAATAATATTTTCTTCTAGTGCCCAACTGAGTATAAAGCAAAAGAGGAAATATAAATGACTACATGCATGGAAAATGTTCAATCTCACTAGTAATCAAAAAAATTAAAAACAATTAAGGTTGTTCCCATTAATTAAATTATAATAAGGAATGCAGAAAAGGATGTTGTTAAGCAGACACTCTCATAGACTACTGCTGGGAGCATATATTGGCATATATCCCTTTTAGAAAGTAACTTGGTAATAACTATCAAGAAATTTAAAAGGCTTCATCTTGTTTGATCCAGTTATTCCATTCTAGGAAAACTACCCTATGGAAATATTAAATATGGAAAAGTAAATATACTAAAACAGTTCAACATCATATTTTTATCATGGCAAATAACTGGGAACATACTAAACTCCATGCTAGAGGGACTAGATTGTTAATCTGTGGTACATCTTTCAGATGGAATATTATTATTATATCATAGCATTAAAGATTATACTCAAGAATTGTTTACAGTAACATTGTAACAGGAAATGTAGTGAGAAAAAGAAATGTGTAGAGACTAAAAATAAACCCCCCAAAATAGAAAAATACTGAAAATAAACATGCTAAAATGGAAACATTGCCTATCGATGTCAATGCAACTGACAGTGTGATTCACAGACCAGCACCAGTCTGCGAACTGTGTTAACTGTTTATAAAGAAAATAATATTACAGTATGCATTTGGAAACTTTTAGCAATTTGATATTGCTGCGACATCGAAAAGCGTGTCCCACGGAACTGAGAGTTGAACAGGGTGCAGACCAGCTTGAGTGCTGTCAAACTGGGATGGAGAATTCCAGGTTACACGAGCTGCACAGCAGTCACACACAGTGCGACATCACAGTCCATAAAGGACTGGAAATAAAAAACAACTGGCCCTTTATGCGGACCACTGGTCTAGATGGTAGCACTGTAGATACTTTCATCTTTCTCTTCTATATTTTTCAAATTTTTTTATAACACTCTATTGCTATTATAAGAAAAAACATTTTTTTTAAATGCAAGCAAAAAGAGGAAAATAAATGTCACTTAACTGTTATATCTTTGGAAAACTTTCCTATAGAAATATACAAACATATACTGAGAGGCAGGAAGACACAGTGGTTAGGAAGATAGATTCTAGAGCTGATAATCTGGGTTTCAACCCTGGCTCCACTGTTCCACCATTTACCAGCTATGGGCTAGTTGCTCAACCACTTTGTGCCTCAGTTTATTCATGCATAAAACAGGGATAATAATAGAACCTGTCTCATAGTGACTCATTGGGTTTGGCAGAATTAAATGAGTCAACACACATAAGGCCCTGGAACACAATAAGCTCTACATAAATGTTCACTCTTACTATTACAAATCATAGGCAGGGATGAGAGCTACAGCCAACCACATTTTCCAATTTTTTATTTGCAAAATGGGTCAAGAGGAACGGTAGAAATAGTAGTAACAACTGCAATTAATATTAAGCGCTTGTGTGCCAGGTTCCAAGCCAAGCACTTGACATGAATTAGCTTATTCATTATTAACAACACTAGAGATGGATAATACGTTCTTTTCATCCTTTCTGCAGAGGGGAAAACTGAGGTTCAGAGAAATGAAGTGACTTGCTCAGGGTCACCAAGCTCTTAGGTGTGTCTTCCTCCAAGGCACTTAGCTAGACCTAGGAGGACAGGGGTCCCTAGAGGCTAGACTGTGAGACCCTTGAGAGCTGAAATGCACTAGGTCTTGTTCCCAGGGGGAGCCAGGGTCAGCAGCCTATTCAAAGACAAGGCCACAAGAAAAATCCAGGACTTGTTTCCAGCCAGGGCCCTCACTGGGTCCGCCTCAGCCAGGTCAGCAAACAGCAGCTGGCCCTCCTCCATAGCCTGGTCTGGGCGTTGCTCTTAGGGAGTGATCTAAGCCCTGAGGAAGGCAGCTCTTGGAATGCAATGGGAGGATGTAGGGGCTCATGAGTCATTCTGCTCCCCTCCTCGCTGTGGTCCTGGATGCAATTTATTACCCTCGTCACTGGGATGGCTGGGGATTGGTGGGGCAGTCGTCCCTAAAAGGAAATCAGTCTGTTAACAAGTCCCATCTCTCCCTGCCAAAGGGGCTGGAGACAGAAGGCAGGACGCTGGCAGCACCCAGCTGTTTCCGGGCCTGGAGGGATTCAAGGAGGCAGAGAGGCTTGTGGGACACTTAGCAAGACCCTGGCTTCAGCCATCCGCTTGCGGATGCTCTTCTGTGAATTTCTCCACCAGTGAGAAATCTGGGCCCTCTGCAGCAAAGGGCATCCGTTCCAGAAGAGTGTGAAACCTCTAAATATTCACCCCGAAAGTTGAAGGGAGAAAACAAAAATCCTTCCCTCAGAGAAAGGGGACAGTGGGCCTGGGAGTGGTGAGACAGTTAAGAACACACAGAATTTTGCCTTGAAATCCAGAACACTCTGTCTCTACCAGAAGTCTGAGAATTTGATGCCTAAAAATGTGTGGCCAAGGAAAAGCATTTCCAGTAAAATTACAGTTCAGGATAACTTTTCGTTTCTACCCTCTCTTTTCAAGCGTGAATTCTTAAAGAGAAACAAGAGTTTTAAAGTTTGGGTAGGCGTTTTTCTTCCCTAGTATTTCCTTTTTAGTGAGCAATCTGGTAACATCCAACAAAATTCAAACGTAACAAATTTTTGACTCAGCAATTTCACCTCTAAGAATTTATTGTACAGATAAACAGGTATAGAATGTTCTTGTTTGCAAGCCTATACAATGCAGCACTGTTTGGAGTAGCAAAATACTACAAAAAACCTTAAATGTCCATTGATAGGGAACTGGTTAAATTTAACAATGGCACATCCAGACAGTGCATAAAAATGCTTATTAAAAAATGAGGTAAATCCATATGTGAAAGATACTCAAGATAAATGGGTATGTGAAAAGTATAAACTGCTAAACACTCTTTACAATGTTATTCCAGATTTATAAGAATAGGAGGAGTATATATGCTTACAAAAGAGAGAATATCTGGGCTTCCCTGGTGGTGCAGTGGTTGGGAGTCCGCCTGCCGATGCAGGGGACGCGGGTTCGTACCCCGGTCCGGGAAGATTAACACTACACTATTATGATCACCATCATCGGATACACTATCATCTTGAAAGCCTGAGAGTCGGAAGGTAAAGGGGCCCTTACTTTCCAGTTTATATTTCTGGCCTCTTTGAATTTTTTTTTTTTTTTTTTTTACCACAAACACATTTAGCTAGTTTAATAAAAATAAAAGCAATAATATCATCTGGCTAAACATAAGAGGTAAAGTCCATGAGAGTCAAGACACAGCTTTCTCTAGGGCCTTGACAGTGTCTGCCAGGGACTCATATATATGGAACTCCCCCTGAAGGTCAGGCTCTAGTTTAAACACTTTGCAAGTACCAATTCCTTTAGTCCTCATGAAAACCCTGTGAAGTGGCTACTAGTAATATCCCATTTTGCAGATGAGGAAGCTGGGGCTCAGAGAGAAATCCCAGGTCATGCAGCCAGTGTGTGGTGGGACCAGGCAGGCTGGGGGGCTCCGGAGCTAGAAACCTCCCTACCAGGCTGCCTCTCAATAAATGTTTGTTGATGAAATGGACAAACTAGAAAAGCAGCCAACACCTTTAAAGCCAGAGAAACTGTAAATAAATAAACAGTTACTATTGTTACTCTTTTATTCATCATTGTTAGTTATTATTATTGGCGAATGAAAAATAAACACTATTCAGAAAAGCCAGGTGGGCAAAGCATTAGATTTGAGTATGAAGAAATGGATTCCCATCCCTGCTCTACCACTTAGTGGCTGAGAGACCTTGGGCAAGTCACTTCATCTCTCTGAGCCTCAGTTTCCTCAACTGTAAAATGGACATGACAGGACCTCCCATGGTTACTGTTAAGGATTAAATGTGACATCATATATGAAAGCACCTCTGTGCTTGACGTTCACTGGATACGTGTAAAAATAGGAAAAGCTACTGAGAATGGAATGAACTATGTTCAGAGTACCACCAAGCAGACCCCCATCATTTTCAACCTGCTGAATTTTAAAAATGAACTGAACAACTTATATGCATATATACTCCAACGATCTGAGGAGGAAATCAGAGTTTTTAATTGTTCTGATCCTGCCTCTAGAATATTGATTTAGGACATTTAATACCATCTCCAAATGCCAGGCTTAATTTGCATTGGGTTGGAAGCCGGGCTGCTGAGCGGTGGCTGTTGATTTTAGGCAGGGGCTTGGGAGGGCCTGCAGCCCACCTTGCTCCTGGCCCGCAGCCAGCCAAGAGCTGGCTTCACCTGGGACTCGGCGAACTGGCTGTCTGAGGAGGCCACGTCTTTGATGGATTTTCACTGTTTGATTAAAGTGCAGCTGGGGCCTGGGGCTGAGCCGTACCTTTCAGCAAGATGTTCTTCACGGGTTGCAAGAGCAGCCTGTGCTGAGGCCGTTTGGCCGGGGCAGAGCCCGACTTTGGCCCAATCTCTCCTCACCCAGGAAGCCTGTACTTCTGCCTTTTGGAGGCCCCAGGGCTCATTTTCAGGAGCTCAAGTCTCTGGGCACTGAATCTCAATTCAAAACCATGGCTTCCGGAGTCCCAGAAGACCTGCTTTACAAAACACCCCAGGCTGCTCAGCTGTTCTCCAGCAAATGCATTCAGTGCTCTGAGCCCACCCCCAGCACTTCATTTACCATCCAGGGGGCTAGAGGAAGTCCATTCATTATAGTCTGATTCATCAAAGTCTCCTTTATTGTAATTATTATGGAAAATTTCAAATAGACCCCAAAGTGAGAGATTAGTACCACAATCCTCCATGTACCCATCATCATTCTACAATAATTGACAACTCGCGGCCACTTTTCTCCACCGACACTGCATGATTTCAAGCAAATCCTAGACATTTGATCCTGTCATCCACAAACATTTCAGTATGTATCTCAAAAAGATAAGGACTTTTTTCCCTTTTAAGGTAACCATCCTCCCACCTGACAAATTAACAGTAACTTCTTCATGTCATCAAATCTCCTGCGAATGTTTACGTTTTCCTAATTGTCTCATAAATGACTTAGAGAAGTTGCTTTGTTTGAAGCAGGATCCAAACAAGGTTCTGGCTGTGTTTTGAATGGTACCTACGGTGTACTTGGCTTTCTCATCTTCTCTTCCCTTCAACCCCTACCTTGCACAGTGGTCCTGTGTGAGGGCTTTTGAAGCCCAGAGACACCACACACTTATATGGCCTTGGACACATAACCAAGCTCTCTCTTCAGCTTCCTCGCCTGGAAAATGGGAATAATTATAACTCCCTATCTCCTGGGGTTAATTGTGAAGATTAAAAGAAGCAGAACATGTAAAGTGCGCAAACACTCAATTAATATTAGTTCTCACTGTTATTATTTTCTGAAGGACAGCAACTTTGACAGAATTCCCAAGTACAGCATCCAGGCAACCAAATACAGTTACAGGTGGGAAGAAAACCGAGCAAAAACTGATGTGACCTTCTCCATTTTTCTCAGACTTTGAGCCACTGTTCACAGTGAGGAGGTAGAATGTGCTAGTTTAGAATTAGTCTCTGGAACCAAACTGCCAATGTTCAAATCCCATGTCTTCCACTTGCTAGCGACAGCAAAATGACGCATGCACTTGCCAAAGCTCCTTTCCTTGCCCTCTGGGCAGACAACTCAACTATGATTCTTGGTCTCTCGTACATGTAGGTATGGCCCCATAACTGAGCTCTGACCAGTGGTAAGTGGGCAGAAGTGATATGGATGTCTATACCTGACCCATAAAAACTTCCCACTGCAGTCTTGTTCTCTTTCTCGCTAGCTGGCTGATTGGTGAGGACTCAAAGAACCTGAAGGAAGGCAGAGCCATAAGGGGTAAGGGGCCTGGATCCCTGAATGACCACGTGGAAGGCAATCCAATCAATAACGATGCCATCGGGTTCTGCTATAAGCAAGAAATATATTATGATGTTAAGTTTCTGAGAATTGGGGGCTTATCCGTACAGCAGCTAGTGTTACCTTAAGCAGGACACTAGCCCTGACCTTGGGCAAGTTACCTGGCCTCTCTGTCCCTCACTTTCCACATCTGTAAAGGGGCAGAGATGCTAATAATATCTATGTCATGGGGTTATTAGGAAGATCAAATAAGTTAATATATGTAAAGCCTCTACTGCACTGCCTGGCCCATAACTGCACAACGCACTTATGTAATTATTGTCACTGTTGTGTTAATATTATTATTTGAAAAGCAATGGTATATCACCAAGAATTTCCACATTTCACTTAAATGTACACGTTTTAAATCTTTGCTAGTTTCCTGGTATAATTTTTCTTTAACAATTTGGGGTTAAAACTGTATTCCAGACAAACAATTTCTAATAATGCAAGTCAGTGGTATAACAGGATGATGACAATTCGCTTCACAGGAAATATTTCAGGAATACAGTCATTCTGCAAGATGAAGAGGCACCTAGTACAAGATGCAGCATGTCTGCAGTGCTCCTAGCCAACATTTAAAAAATGGGAGGATGAGACTTCCCCGGGGTGCACCTTTCTGGGTGGCAGGCAGGGCTCTCATCATGCTCAGGACGGAGGAGAGGTGCACTGAACTCTATGGAATTTAAAAAGCCTAAGTGCCCAAGAAGACTTACAAATGGTCAAAAAGCACACGGAAAGAGGCTCAACCTCATTAGCCACTGGGGAGATGCAAATGAAAACCACAACGAGGTACTCTTCACACCCACTGGAAGGGTTATAATCAAAAAGTCAGATAATAACCAATGTTGGTGAGGTTGTAGAGACACTGGATCCCTCATACACTGCTGGTGGGAAGGCAAAATAGGGCAGCCTGGCAGTTCTTCAACGTGTTAAGTATAGAGTTGGCCTATGAGCCAGCAATGCCACACTCCTAGGTATATACCCGAGAGCAATGAAAACACAAGTCCACACAAAAATTTGTACGTGAAAATCGATAGCCACATTATTCATAATAGCCAAAAGGTACAACCCATTCAAATGTCCATCAACTGAGGAAAGGATAAACAAAATGTGGTATATCTATATAATAGATATTGAACCTTGGTCAGCCATAAAAAGGAATTAAGTACTGATACAAGCTACAACATGGATGGTCTTTGAAAATACTATGCTAAATGAAAAAATTCAGTCACAAAAGACCACATATCACAGGATTCCTTTTATATGAAATGTCCAGAATAGGTAAATCTAGAGAGACAGATTGGTTACTTGGAGGTAAGGGAATGGGGAGGGGAGGGTACAGGCTTTCTCTTTGGGGTGGTGAGAACATTCTAAAGTTGGTCGTGTCGAGACTTGTACAACTTTGAATATATTAAAAAATACTGAATTCTCCTGCTCAAATGGCTGAATTGTATCTCAATAAAGCTGCAATTTTTTAAAAAAAAGTACCCACTCCTCTATACGGATCAGACCACCTCTCCTCCGGACTCCAGCTGCCATCAGAAATCAGAGCACGTTCCCACCTCATCAGAAGCCTTTGAGAATTATGTGCCCTGTGTTACAATCCAGGTCTGTCCCTGTGCACAAGTGACAATGCCATGACCCACATATGCTAACGAGTCTGAAACTCAGGTGAGAGGTCACGGCTGGAAGTGTAGCTTGGGGAGTTACCAGCACGTCCAGGTAGCAGATGAAATTGTCATCCACACTCCCATGTAAACTGATAACCCGACATAACTGTCCAACCCTAGCGATACAAGCAAGGTGTTTTTTGGTTTTCGTTTTCTATTTTTTGTCCACATAAGAGCATAAGCTAGACCTTGAACCACATGTCCCAGAACCAGAAATAATGAAAGGGCTAGGTAGCTGGGAGCCCAAATTACTTAAATTGATGTCATATCATTTGAAAAGTGACATTCAAGCCTTACAAACTGAATGACAATTGCTATCTATCTAATTCATGGCCCTGGACTCCTGTTTCCCACCTGCTCCAACACCAATTTAAGCAATTCTGAACTTTGATCTCCGAGGCAGAATGTCTCAGATTTATTGAAGTGTCGGGTCCCAACTGTGCTAACATCCACCCCTGGCAGGGCCATTACCAGGTGTGAAATCTGGGTGCCCCTCACCCCCGCCAAGTTCGGCACAGCGACAATCAGAAGGAACAAATCAACCTGCCTCTGCCTAGTCATCGTGGGAGCCTTGTAATTTACCGTAATGACAGGCATGGAGGAAAAGCAGGTGAAGAGATCGTTCTGTTCTCCAGACACTTGCACATGTGCTGGAGGGGCTACTGAGCCCTGCAACCCTCAGCCAAGGGGCAGCTGCTGCTCCTTGCGAGGGGCTATTTCGGGACTTGCCTGTATCCTGAGTTGCTTTAAAATGGAATTGCGCTACCCTTCTTCTGTGTTTTGAAGACAGCACCCAAACTGTCGGTTCCTACTGCCCCTGTTTCTCCCAACTGTCATCATTAACCACCTGTCATCTGCAGGTCTGTCCCCCAGGGCTGGGAGCCCTGGATAGCTCCGCCTTTCGATAAACCAGAAACACCCCTCTCCACTGAGAGGAAAGTTTACTTCCAAGCCTGGAGTGTAGGGGAGGCTGAGCGAGGCAAGACCCAGGCTTCCCATGAGCCTTGGCAGCCTCCCCTCCTACCTCCGCTCTGGGGGGCCAGGGAATCCCGAGTCCACACTGAGTCTTAGCCTGCCCCTGCTCCTTTCCTCCTCAGCTAGGGTCCTGACTTGCCTGCTAGGTTCTGCCAGCTTCTGTCCCCAGGACCCTGAATCTCAGACCCCACCTACACTTGGATGAGCCTCCCTAATTCAGGACTCAGACACCCAAAAGGTGCCAGGGATCCCTGCACCCTGCCATCTCGGTGCCCACGGACTAGGAGTGCCCTTGCCCCCGAAACTGGGTGACTGGTGATGCAGACCCTCTTCCTGAACTCCTCTCTCACTTCCCTGCCCCACAGGATGCATTTTCCCTCCCAGCAGGCCCCATAGCCAAAGCCATGCCGGCCAAGACAAAAACTGCTTTAGGAAGAATTGTTTTGAATTGAAAAGTCAATGTAATACTGCAATTGGCAGATTATTCTACCGATGAACATTTCCTAGAAAGAAACAAGTGCAGAGCCTGGCTCCACCGAGCCCTGTGGTGTCGTCGGGAGCTCTGCGACCTTGGGTTTACATCATTGAGGGAGCAGACACGGGCCGGCAGCCTTGCCCATCTGCCATCCAACATCACCAGCCCCAGGAGATCTGCTGTATCATCCCCAGCTCCTCAGGGTCAGGCTGCGTTTTTCACAGCCTAGAAGAGGGGAGTTGCCTCTGGATTTTAAAAGAGATAAGGGAACGAGTGAAGAGAAATGGGACATGACTCAGCGATGAAATAAATGCCCGCAATACATCACTCCTAGGGAGGGGATCTGCCTCCACAAGTGATTCCCCAGAAATACTCCCTGGGGTGCTGGGTGTGGTAATTACATGCTCCAGCTGGCTCTGGTCCATCCTCAGGAGATGAAATGGGACACCTGACTACTGCCTCCTAAGCAGGTTGAGGAAACTGAGCCCCAGAGGCATCAGCCCTGCCCACTCTGTCAAAATCCAACCTGAAACTCAGAAGGCTCCCAAATCCCGTCCCTTCTCTTGTCAGCCTGTGGGGTTCCTCCTCTGGCTTCAAGACCCAGCTTGAAAGCACCACATCGCCTAAGGGGCCCTTCACCCCTGAGATCCAAATTTGTCTGCTGTGGCACTCAGCCCCCTGTCTTGCGATTACCTCCCATTTGTCTGTGGTTACCGACTTGTGGGGCAAGTCCAAGAATTCAGAGATTAGGAGATGGGAGGAAGTGATCAAGGGAAGGAGGGGCTTCTTGAACAAACCTCCACTGGGTCTTACATGCGCCTGGTGAGAACTCAGAGTGACAGAGGGTGGCAGCTGTGACTTCAAGGATGATTATTGCCAAGGCGGACACACCTTGGGTCCTGTTATAGACCAGGCCATGGAAGGGTGAAGAACGGCCATGAGAGGATGTTCTGAAATAAAGACCTGCCTGTACTAGAGCTTACTTTGCACGTATCAGTGGCCAGGATGGAAATCTGTGCTCTCCTGACCCATTCATTTCCCATCCTACCCCACCCCACAGGTGACCTGGTCCTGCCAGGAACAGAAACTTTCAGCCTAACAATGTTGGTTTTACTTTCAAACAACCTACAAGGAAGACCACCCAGATCCAAAAGCAGTCATGTCTCCTGGTTATCAATTATAAAATATTGATAGTAAGCAAGCCAACTGTTACCCTTTGACCCTATAATTGTACTTCTGGAGCTCCGGTCAAAAAAAAAATTACTCTGAATATTTAAAAAAAACAACAACACTTTAGGCATTATTTCTAGAAAAATTTTTGAAAGCACCAAAAGAAATGGTTAAGTAAACAATAGGACATTCACTCAGTGGAATATTACGCACCAATAAAAAGTATGTTTAATTAAAAACTATAATAACATGAAAACTATTTACATTATAATAAATGAAAATAAAGATACAGAATTTTTATCTACATAATATACATGGTATAATTACAATTATAAAAAAAGAAAAGTTATAAAGAAGGAAAAAAGAGGAAAAAAAACCACCCCAAATCCTAATAGTGATTGCCTTTGGGAATTGGAACATTGCATGATTGTTTTCTCTTTCTATTTTCCCATAAATCCCATAAGTATGGGTTAATTTTATAATGGGGAAGAAAAAACAACTTTTATTTAAAAAGTCAGGAGCTAAGTGATTTGGTTCATTCTTCCTTCCCCCAAGAGAGTGTGCGGTAGTTAAGACTATTCCTGTTTAAACTGATGAAGTTCACTGCTTCTTCCATCCATGGCCTAACATTTCCCTAAGGCTGGTTTGAAGGGAAGCCAATGACACTAGTCACAAAGTTGGTTTTTCTAAGGCTGCAGCAGGTGGGTATGTTCGGAGCAAACAGAATGATCACTTAGTAAATGCTAGGAGAACCAGATTTTAAGCGAGTGCTAGAGGGCTCCCACCCCACACAGATATTCTTCCCGGGCCTGACAAGGAGGCAGCGACCATGAACAGGAGCGAGGCAGAGCTCAGGGGGGCCTGGCATCAGCCCCCCTCTGCTTTGGGAGGTTCTTTTTCTTGGTGGGCTGGAGTGGGGAGAGTTGTAGTGATGGAGCTCCCTTGCTGGGAAGTAACAATCGTGGCCGGGCTCTGGCCGATTTTCAGATTTCCTTAGTTCTGCACTTAGTGAGTAAATGAAGCTGAGAGGCAAGAAGGGATAAACGGGGCGGGGGAACAGGGCCAACGTGGAGGAACGAAAGGGATTCTGAATCTCTCTTGTAGAGTTCCATCTGCACGTTTCTCTCGTCTCCCCCAAAGCTTGCAATTAGGCTACTCCACCTCGGTCCTTCTTCCCTGAAGCACTTTAACATGAACGTGTGCAATGCCATTTCCACAAATGAAAACAAAGAATGCTGGCCTTGTCCCACCCTTGGCCAGTGGGCTTCCTCTCAGGCGCTCTGCTGCCGCTGCCCAATCCGTGCCCACAGATTCTAGGACCCACACCTCTGGTCTCTGGGGGCCGTTGTGTGTTTGTCAAATAACAGAGCTAAGTGATAATGTCTTCCCACAAAGAGATTCCTGAGGGGAGTGGGGAGGCAGTTTTCTAAGCCACACACCACCACCACCCCCCCCCACACACACACACACAGCCAGAAGCCAGGCCTGGATGGAATCAAGGCCCCAGAAGAGTCATCGAAGCTTAGAGCAGAGTTCGAAGTAACCTGGGCATCTTATCCCCACTGACCTTTCCGGCACTTAAATACTGCTTTGCAGAGCACCTGTTAAGTACCGATGCTGTGCTAGGCACCTGGGATACAATGTGAACAGAACAAATACAACTTCTGTCCTCTGCAGTCTACAGGGAAGATGGAAAAGAAAGGATGAGGCCACCTTGTCCCGGGGGCCCTGGTCCTCAGGCAAAGCCCTCATTTGGATTTCCTACTGACTGCAGGCTACAGAACATATTGAATATGTAAGAGAATGTTTACATCTTTTTTTAAGGCATTTTATTTTTAGAAGTATTTTTAAAGTCTTTTATTATTAAAATTGTTGTAGCGCTTTCCTCAACTGTGTTCTTTTTCCCATGGCAGTAAGTGGAGATTTTAGATGCTTACACATGTTTACATAAGGATTTCATCTCTCCTCCTGTACTAATGGCTAAAACATAATTATGAGCTGCGCTTGTTAACCAAATGGAGATATTCCATGAGACAAGGAGACCGATTCCTAATATGGAGGTGTCCTTGGGCCGCAGCCCACTTATCCTGGTTTCCATCTCCTCCTCCCGACACAGAGGTGCCTTCATTAGTGGAGGAAAGAAAGAGGTCTTTGTGATGATGTCACTCCCAGACCACCCTACACAGACAATAAAACTGAATTTGAGAGAAGCCTGGTGAAATGAGAGCTCCGAAGTCATAGAATACCAGAGCTGCAAGGGCCCTGAAAGGTTACTTAGCCTAATCGCCTGATGTTAGAAACGGGCAAAGGGGAAGAGACTTGCCTAAGCTTACACAACCAGTTAGTGGTGGGCTGTTTTCACCAAGGTAAATACGGGGAAATTCATTCCATAGAAACTGCAGTATCATTATGTGTTAAATACTATGCCAGGCAGGAGGGGCACAGGAGAACTCTCACCATAATGTGACATGCACAGCCACATGGCAGAGCAGAGGGAAGCGTCTTCCCACAAAGGGAAGCGTCTCACTCTTCCTAGGGGAGCTACAGAAGGCATCAAGCAGGACGGGATATCTGAGCTGGGTCTCAATGATTGAACAGGAGTTTGTTGCAGAGAAAAGGGAAGAAGGTCATTCCAGAAACATGGAACCACATGTGTAAAGGTGAAAACACGTGGAAGAACGTGATGTGTTTGGGGAATGAAGAGCAGTTTCGTATAGCTAAAATGGAGGCTTCTTGAAAGGGATATAACGGAGACTACACCAAAAGGGCAGACCACGGGGCTTCCCTGGTGGCGCAGTGGTTGGGAGTCCGCCTGCCGATGCAGGGGACACGGGTTCGTGCCCCAGTCCGGGAGGATCCTGCACGCGGAGCGGCTGGGCCCATGAGCCATGGCCGCTGAGCCTGCGCATCCGGAGCCTGTGCAACGGGAGAGGCCACAGCAGTGAGAGGCCCGCGTACCGCAAAAAAAAAAAAAAAAAAAATGGGCAGACCACGGAAAAACTGTGAAGGACTTAACACCACGCTAAGAAGTTTGCTGGGGAGATGTTATCTCGGTGCTTAATAAAACCACATATCGGCAAAAGGATGAAGGGTGAGTTGAACAAAAAAGGACCAGAGCTAGGGAGACTAGTGGGGTGGGTATGGCAATACTGCAGGTGGAAAATAAAGACGCTAAAGTTTAATAAAATAAGCAATCCCAAAGAAGACAAAGAGCACTCATGAGGCCTGAATTAAGGCAGCAATATTTAGATGGCAGAATTAGCAGGACTTCGTGAGAGATGATTGGCTGTGGGGATGAAACAGAGCAGGGATGGGCAAACTACTGCCCAAGGCCATATCCAGCCTCCATCCATTTTTGCACAGCCCCAGTACTAGGAACGGTTTTCATATTTTACAAGTGACTGAAAAAGAACAAAAGAGAAAGAATATTTTGTGACATATTAAAATTATGTGAAATTCAAACTTCAGTGTCCATAAGCACAGTTTCATTGGAACACAGCCACGCTGGTTCATCTGCCTATCATCTGTGGCCTCAAGGGCAGAGCTGTGTAGAGGCCAGAGGGCCAGCAAAGTCTAAAATATTTACTATCTGCCTCTTTGAAAAAAGTTGCTGACCTCTGAAACGGAGGACAACTGCAACATTTCCACCTTAGGCAGCTGGTGGGATGGTGGAAGAGGAGAAGCAGATTTGGGCAAGTGGGACAAATAATAATTCCATTACAGGCATGCTGAATCTGAGGATCCCGTGACACATCCAGGAGACAGTGGAAAGATGTATCTGGATACAAGATCTGGATCTGAGATGTGGATTGGGGGACCACAAATGGGCAGGTGGCCCTTGAGGCCATGGGAGTAAGTGAGATAATCCATGGAGAGGAAAACAGAATGAGAGGGCAAAGCAGGTGAAGTCAGGCCCCCGGGAAATGCTGCTGAGAGGTAAACAAATAACAGAAGCTTGAGAAGGAGTCCGAAAAAAATAGACACAGGGAACAATTCAGTGTGGATAAGATCAAGGGAGAAGAGAATTTTAAGAAATTTTAAGAAAGAAAAAGTTGAGGGACTTCCCTGGTGGCACAGTGGTTAAGAATCCGCCTGCCAATGCAGGGAACATGGGTTCTATCCCTGGTCTGGGAAGATCCCACATGCCGCGGAGCAACTAAGCCCATCTGCCACAACTACTGAGCCTGTGCTCTAGAGCCCGCAAGCCACAACTACTGAAGCCCGCACGCCTAGAGCCTGTGCTCTGCAACAAAGAGAAGCCCATGCACCACAATGAAGAGTAGCCCCCGCTCGCCACAACTAGAGAAAGCCCGTGTATAGCAACGAAGACCAAATACAGCCATAAACAAACAAACAAACAAACAAATAAATAAATAAATTTATAAAAAGAAAAAGTTGAATAATACGAACGCCACCAAGAGCCCAAGTGGAGTGACGACTGAAAAGGAGACTGGATTCTGGAGAATTTAGCCAGTGAAGTGTAAATCTTGGGAACAGAATAAATTCTTCAATCGACTTCCAGGAGTCCACACTCTCCCACTTCCCCTCCTATCACACTGGTCACTCCTTTCCAGCCTCTCTCGCTGGTTCCCCCTCATCTCCCAATTTCTAAATGTTGGAAAGTCCATGAACCTCTTCTACGTCCTATACTCCTTCCTTGATGATCTCCTTCAGTCTCATGGCTTTAAGTACACCTACACACAGAGGTGTCTCCAGCCCAGAACCCTCCCCTGAGCTAGATTCCTAGAACCAACTGCGAACTCAATATGGCCCCGGGAAGTCCAGGAGGCACCTCTAACTAAACAGGTCCAAAAGAGAGTCCTGCTCTTTCTCCCCACATCAGCTCTTCCTGTAGAATTCTCCAACTCAGTTAACGTCATTTCCATCTCTGGGTTTGTTCAAACCCAAACCCTGGAGTCATCTTGATTCTACTCTCTCACCTTCCATCCGATCTTTCAACAGATCCTATCCACTATATCTTCAAACTATATCCAGAACTGAACGCTCACCCCTCCACTGCTACCGCTCAGTGCCAGACCACCTCTGTCTCTCACCTGGATCATTACAGTGGCCCCCTAACTCACCTCCCTGTTTCCACTCCTGCCCCCCTCAGCCACTTACCACCATCAGAGCAAGCGTGACCATATTATTCCTCGGCACAAAACTTCCCGCGTCCCTCTGAGTAAAGGCCCCAGGCTTACGATGGCCTCCAGAACACTACACAGCTGTCCCCTCACTCTAATTACCCCTGAGATCTCACCACCTTCCACAGTTGTCCTCAAGACACCAGGCCCACTCCCGCCTCAGGGTCTTTGAATCTGCCATTCCCTCTGCCAGCAGTGTTCTTCTCCAAGATACACATACTGTGCTCCCTCACTTCCTCAGGACCTTACCCAAGTAAACCCTTCTCGGTGAGGCCTTCTCTAGCCACCCTATTTAAAACTGTCAACCATCCCTCCTCCCTCACTCCACAACGCTCCATTTCCCCTTTCCCTGCTTTATTTCGCTCTAGAGCACTTATCACGACTCTAATACAATATGTACATTTTACCAATTAATCTTGTCTTTTCTACTGGAAGGCAAGCTTGTGAAGGCCGGGATGTTTGTCTGTTTGTTCCCTGCCATATCCCAGCACCTAACAGTGCCTGTCACATGGCAGGCAACTCAGTAAATAACTGGTGAAAAGAATGGGAATAGCGGATCAGCAAGTGACTAGGAGCTCAGAAAGGGGAAGCCAGTGCAGACAACTTTTCCAAGGCCTCTGGTGAGCAACTAAGAGGAAACCAGCATCGGGAGTGTCTACAAATGGCAAAGACTCAAGCATATTTGCAGATGTTAAGGTGCTAGAGCAGCACGAAAAAGACTGGGGATATGAGGAAAAGGATGTGGCTATGCCAAGTCTGGGAAGAAGTGGAAGTGAAAGGCCTCATGAGCAAGGGAAGAAAGGACCTCCTTGGAGGGGACTAAGAGAGGGAGGGAACAGGAAAGGACAGGTGAAGATACAGAAGGGACTGGCGGGGGGGGGGGGGGGGGGAAGAAAATTTGAACAAGTTCATACCTGGCACTTAATTTTCTATCTCAAGGTCTGGGGAAGAGCTTGAGTGACAAGGGTTTCAACATGGCACTTTGGAAAATGAAGATGCAAGCTGATTAGGAGAGAAGGATTGCTCAGCAATGCTGAGGCTTCTGCTCACTCTAGAAACCATAAATCTATTGCAGAATTTGGGGATTTCCCCCAGTTACACGGGACAGCCAATGAGAACCAAAATGGTACACTCTGGGCACCAGACAAAATGTAAAAACTCTGAGGGATAATAAATAAGTGGTTAAAATATAGGAATAACCATTGCTGCAGGCCTAATTTAGGGCACCTTCAGCTGGGAGATACAATTCAAGATGACATTCCTGGAAAGAGCAAGTCGTGAGGACAGATTTGGAGGAAGGCAGGTGAAAAGTGGCCCTTTGGCAAGTAGACTCTGAAAGGGTAGTCTAAGAACGACACAGCATAAATGGGGACTGGAAACCCAAAACGAGAAGATCCACAGAAGAAAAACAAAAGCTACCTAGCTACAACTCATGAGAATGGGACCAGGTATTTTTAAATGCTGAAATGTGACATCTTGGGAAACAGGATGATCTGACTTGCAAAGAAAGATCCCTAATTTCTAAAGGACCAAAATAGTGCTACACAGGCTTCATACTGTCGTGTGAAGCTTTTTGCAGAACCTGCGGAATCTTCTTGCAGTCCATGATGAAAAGACTATTTCATATTTTAAAGACTACTTAAAACTGAGCTGTCTATTTTAATACCTTTCATTATTTGTGCCATGCTTTGTCTCATTTAAGCCTCACAACCTCCATGTAAGGAAGGAATTTTTATTCCCATTTTATGGATGAAAAAACAGAGGTTTTGAAGCATTGAGGAACTTGTCCTAAGTCATAGCAATAAATAAAGAGCCAGACCAGAAATCAAGCCCAAATATGTCTGGTCCCAAAGACCATGCTTTTAGGCTCTATTCTTTCTTGCCTCCCTCATGCTATTTTTTCTTATGAAACACAGGAGTGATCATTAGTTTTACTATATTCTTATGAGACTTCCAGTCATTCTATGATATATGTTAGTAGGTATTCTTAGGAAAACATACTTTTAATATGAAATTATTGACCTAAATATTCTAACATGTACCTGACTGTGAGACACAACAGGTTTCAAGTGAATGAATGGGAGTCCTTGGACCCAGGAGAATTCTGCGCCAAAGCACTGGGGAAATTTGTGGATAGACCAACATCCATGATCTTGAGGAATCATGAAGAACGGGAGGTTCCAGAACACTAGGGGGAACATGGAAGAAGGCAGTCTCTGCAAAGCACAGAGCTGTGAGTTTATGCAGGATCCAGAGCAAGACCTAGCCTTATTGTTACTGAAGAGATGGTTAGTGGGCCCCTGACAGGGAAAGCACCGATCACTGAGATCCAGCATGTGCTCGCCAAGAGCAGGTCATTTCAGACCAACCCCACTGCCATCTTTGACTTTGCAGGACCACCCCGTGTAGCAGCAAGCGGCTATAGCTGGGTGACGGCATCCCTTTAGAAGAAGCACATGCTCTTCCATTCACCCCCTTACCTCCCCTGGATTAGCTAATAGACTGAATAACAGAATCAGGACTTAACAGTTAAGTACTATAACAAGGATAAAAATAAGATCTTGCCCTTGGTTTCAAAAACCCAACTGAGCCAATCCAAGATAGGGAAGGGAATGACTTAGGAGCAACAAACATTAAAATGTCTTTGAGTGACCTGGTAACAAGCTCAGAGATAGCTGTGATGTTGCTGGCAGAATAAAGGAAAGCAGCCTCAGCTGCATTAATAGAATGTGGTATCTCTGCTAGAACAAAGGAGGTGACAGCCCTGTCCTAATGGACCGGACTACCACCATACTATGTTGACTTCTGGGCAGCTCACTTTGAGAGTCTGCTAGTTATTCTCCGTTTCTCAACACTCCCACTATGATCTACTCTCTGCACTGCTCTGCGCCCTAAGGGAGCTGACCCCGACGTATTGCATCACCCAGATTCCCTTGCCCTGGTGACTTCCCACGGGGTCTGGCCAATGGAAAGAACCAGCAAGAGGTTCAAGGGCAAGAAGAGAGAGAACATGCAAGTATCTCTTGCGCCACTGTCTCCCTGCTCCATCTCCACATTTCCAACAGTGGCTGTGTCCCTCTACAGCTACAGTTCCTATCAGGCAGCACCCCTTCCATAGCTCCAGCTCTCAGTGGGTTGCGGTTTGCTCCCCTGGCCCTTCAGGCCTAGGGGTGGTAATGGCTTCCCCTTGGTGGTAGCTCCTAGGTGTCTCAGCATCCTTCTGGGTTCTCTTCACCCTGCCCACATCTCTGTAAACTGTCCCTTCACCACATTATTTTTAAAATCCCAACTAATGTGCCCTTCTGTTTCTTGCAGGGACCCTGACTGAAACTGAAAAGATAGGATACCAGGGGGCCATGAAGCTCATCTGTGAGGACCAGCTACTGGAACAGAGGATGTTTGGACTGATCAAGGGGCTCCACAAAACAGGCTGGTCCACTTGGAGAAAGTGAAGAGCCACCGTCGCACTCGTTCTCCTGGCTGCATGAACAGAATAGTAGTACATACAGAGAGACCACCTTTGAGCTCAATATAAAGTAAACTTTTCTAAAGAGTTGGCAAAGTGGGGTGAGCACCTCTGGTAGGTCATGAGCTTCAGTAATTCTCAGTTGCCCAGTCTCAAGCTGGAGAGCCCATATCGGGAACACTGTAGGAAAAAGTTACAGGGATACCTAGGAAAAGACTCTCCAATCCAGGGTTTCACAATTTGTTACCAACTACACACTACTCACACAACGGTTTTCCGAAATAAGCACACTGGAAGGAGGGCAGGGACATTTTTGGGGATATGTTTTGCTGCTTCTCAATTCAATATAGAGAATAGAAGTCTAGTTCTTTGTATCAAACTTGATAATTCTCAACACTGAGTTCTTTTTCATGCTTTAAGATAACTCAGGAACATGAAACTTATTTTACATATCATCATCACAAACTTAAAAATGTTTATTCCCAAACCACTGAAGTCTACGAAAATAAAAAAATTTTTTAACTAAGCATCTTCTACCTACACACCAGTCACTAGCCCTTTTTCCGACTGTCACCTCAGTATTCAAAATAAAAATCAGGATGCTACAAATAAATGGTGGAGAGGATGTGAAGAAAAGGGAACCCTTGTCTACTGTTGGTAGGAATGTAAATTGGTGCAGCCACTTTGGAAAACAGTATGGAGGTTCCTTAAAAAACTAAAAATAGAGCTACCAAATGACCCAGCAATTCCACTCCTGGGTATATATCTGGAAAAGATGAAAACTCTAATTCAAAAAGATACATGTACCCCAATGTTCATAGCAGCACTATTTACGATAGCCAAGATGTGGAAGCAACCCCAGTGCCTATCAATAGATGACAGAATTAAAAGGATGTGGTGTAAGAGAAAAACAAATAACGTATGCTAACACGTATATATGGAATCTAAAAAAAAGAAAAAAATGGTTCTGATGAACCTAGGGGCAGGACAGGAATAAAAATGCAGACGTAGAGAATGAACTTGAGGACACGGGGAGGGGGAAGAGTAAGATGGGACGAAGTGAGAGAGTAACACTGACATATATACACCACCAAATGTAAAACAGATAGCTAGTGGGAAGCAGCCACATAGCACAGGGAGATCAGCTCAGGGCTTTGTGACCACCTAGAGGGGTGGGATAGGGAGGATGGGAGGGAGACGCAAGAGGGAGGAGATATGGGGATATATGTATACGTACAGCTGACTCACTTCGTTATACAGCAGAAACTAACACAACTATACTCCAATAAAGGTGTTTAAAAAAAATATATGTGGTGCATATATATATATATATACACACTACACACACAGTGGAATGTTACTCAGCCATAAAAAAGAAACACTGCCATTTGCAGCAACATGGATGGACCTAGAGAATATTAGGCTTAGTGAATTAAGCCAGACAAAGGCAAATACTGTATGATATCACTTATATGTGGAATCTAAAAAATAATACAAATGAATGTATATGCAAAGCAGAAACAGACTCACAGACATAGAAAACAAACTTGTGGTTATCAAAGGAAAGAGAGAAGCGGGGAGGGACAAGTTAGGGGTGTGAGATTACAGATACAAACTATTATATATAAAGTAGATACGCAACAAGGATATACTGTATAGCACAGGGAATTATACCCATTATCTTTAATAACCTGCAAAAAATACTGAATCGCTATGCAGTACACCTGAAACAAACACAATACTGTAAATCAACTATACTTCAATTTTTAAAAAAAAGGATGCAAAATCTGCCCATGGGACAAAATATTTTACATGTAAACTGTCCTGGAAAAAAATAAGATCACCTCAATTCACCCTGGTGAGAAAAAGGAAATGGTTTTTGCGAGAGCCCTTAACTCTTGAGTTCACAGAAGGGTCAGATCAGATCCCAGGATGCTACAAGTGTGTGTGTGTCTAATCGAGGTTTTCTCCTTGGGTGTGAGTTTATCATTTATCACAAGGCGGGACCGCTAGGACAGCCACCTCTCCACTCATTCGTCCGACAAACATTTGGTGTTGATCTACACATTAATAGAGCCCTGCTGGGCCCTGGGGACGGACGAGAGATCCAGAGCCAAGGCTGCTACCGTACACTTCAGCAGGTCTAGGAAATGATCTGATTTCAAAGACCAATGAAGGCAAAGAGTGAGAATGACGGCGCCCAGAAAAGTTTCAGAAGAAACTTGGAAACTGCCAGCCTTCGGCGCGGAGAAGGCGGGGACTTGGGGCCCAGGGGAGGACGCCGCCTCCGGGCTGGCAGGCCCCGCCGCCTCCTCGGCCCCCGGCCCAGCGCGGGCGTCGCCTGGTTGCAGGCCCGAGTCGCCACACCCGATCGCCGCGGGGCCCAGGAGGGCAGCGCCCGGGAGACCCAGAGCAG
>NW_020174438.1:2605750-2622244 GCF_003031525.2 Neophocaena asiaeorientalis asiaeorientalis
GGCCCGGGCCGCACTCACCCTCCTTGGCTTTCTTCCTCCGGGCCAGAGTTCCTCCGAGTTTCCCCAAGAAGGAGTCATCTTTCTTCCGGGACGGGGGCGACTTGGGAGTAGGGGACTTGGGGACAGACGGCGACTTCTGCGGGGAGGTGGCCATGGCGACGAAGCGGGCAGCCGCGGGCCGGTCGGGACGCGGAGCGGGCGCCGGGCGGACGCGGCGGGGCTGAGGCTGCGGCTTTCCAAACGGAAGCGGAATTATTCCAAGCATTTGAGGCAGCTCACGCTCGCCTTTCCCTTCCCTCTCTCCCTCCCTCGCGCCGCCCTCCGCCCTGAAAGGAGCTGCGCGCTCGGGGCCCGCGCCCCGCTGCTGCCCGGAGCAGGGAGGATGCCCCAGATCTGCCCCTTGCAGGACGTGCGGCCTTACCTGTTTCGGTGTGTGTGACCCTCTCAGCCTGGGAGCCCTGGAGCCTGGAGGCCGTACTTGCCCCGGCTCCGCACTCAGCAGAGTTCCTCGCTCCAACCCAGGGTTCAGTGATTGCTGAACTGAACCCACCTGCTACTCTGTCTCCCGCTGATTTGGCCCGGCTGCTGGGTGAGGAGCTCGCTCCTCCCCTGCATTTCAAACTGTAGTTATTAGGCCCGTGTCTTGTGCCCATGAAAGAGAGTGAGCCTGCTCAGGAAGAAATAGAGGGAACCAAAATGTGTTCGGGCCCCACCAGCTGGACACATCCAGCTGTTCCTGCACTTATCCATGACTGTCAACCTCCTCTACACCCCCAACCAAGAGTGAGAAGTTTGAAGTTCATGAGTACAGGCCAACACCTAGAGACATCTATGTTTCTAGCAGCTCAATGGCTTGTACAAAGGAGGATCCCAAATGTAGGTGGAAACATGAATGGGAAGGTACGGCCATCAGCACCTGTGAGAACCGCCTCTCCACCCCGCCCCCGCCCCCAAATTATCTTGCCTTAAATAAAAGCAACAGAGTGACAGGGGAGTGGCACAAAAGCCAGCATTTCAAGGACTCATGCTGGAAATGATTAAAAGGCACGTTTTACTGTGCTTGGCCACTTGAGGTTCTCACTTGGGCTCCCCTGGCTGTCTCCGGGTCTCTCTTTCACACACACACACACACACACACACACACTCTCTCACACAACCCCTTGGCAACTGTGTTTCCTCCAAGTAGCTACAGCTGATTGACCCTGAGTGATCACCTGACCCAAAGGGCCCTAATGCTTGACTGGAGAGCAGCCAATCAGATAGTCTCCATCAAGAATCTAAGCTAGAGACAGTTGTCAGAAGTCCAGCACTTAGTGATGATAATGCAGACTCAAGACTGGGGGCGTCCATCTTTAGCCACAGGCCTGCCGATGAGTAGAGAAACAAAACAATGGAGCAACGAAGTGTGCTCAAGAAGCCTTGTGGTCTGAGTAATGAAAAACCATGGGAGTAGCTGCCTAGACCTAGAACCTCTTCTGAGGGCCTACCTGTAGTTCTCAGGAGGGCCATCTGTGCTTACTTCCGAGGACATGTTCCTAAAGCCTTGTAATAACCCATCCACCTTTACTTGAGCCAGTCAGCCAACTAACAAGCAACGATTCCTGAGAACATAAATTTAACAAGGTGGTCAACAGATCCTCAGCAGATATGTGTTCATCTTGTCTTTGCTTAAGAGTCGTAATCTGACCTTTTTTGAAAGTTATGCTTTAGCTGTTTCCTCTTACCTAGTAGAAAGCAGAGAACTCACAATGACTGCTAGAATTTTAATGCGGGAGATTACAATAACCACCCGCTCCCGCACCACCACCCTGATAAACCTTAAAGACATGTTGAAACATCAAAGGAGAATCCTGTTTTGATTACATCATTCATAATTCTTGTTCAGGATATTTTATACATAAGGATATGTCCAAAATCTGATCTCCACCCTCGGAACTCTTATCGGGGAATCCTGAGACACACAGCTCAACAGCTGTGTGATTGAGCTGTGTGATCTTGGACAAGTTTACTCCCATTTCTGAGTCTCTGTTTCTTCATCTACAGAATGAAGTGGTGGGAGAACATAATGGTTCTCAAACCTGATTGTGCTTCACAATCCCTTAGGGAGTTTGTTACATTCACGGGCCCAGTCTCTAGAAATTCTGATTCAGTACATCTGAAGTGAAACCAAGGGATAGGTATTTTTTAACAGGGATTAATTACATCAGGTGATTTTGATGTAGCTGATTCATGCACTGATGTTCGGGCACCTAGAACCACTTCCAGCTCTAACGTTCTGTGGTTCTCTACTCTTCACCAATTGCTGACCTCCGTATGCAGGGCTTAGGTTCTAAATACGACATGGTCAAATTTATACATGGAGATCTCTTAAACCGCTCATGCATGCTTTCGCATCTACAATCCTCTTTGGTAATTTTTATGCATACTAAAGTTTGAAAATGACTGAGCAAGACTAAATGGAGGAACAAACAAAGGCTTGATTGTGGGATGCTAGCTCCCGGGAACTACCAGCAAAATAAGGTGTAGAGAAGGCAAAGCTGAGTTTATTGTACACCATGGTGAGGAGAGTCCTGCCTCGGCAGGGTCTTAGCAGCAACTTGGACTAGGGTAGAGCACAGCAGGGATATTTCTAAGGTTTTGGAATCTGGTTTAAGGCAGGTCTTTCAGTGGGGTTAGTGCTTGATTAACTTTGGCTAAGGATTGTAATATACTAGGTTAGGATTGGTGGACACAAGGCAAGATTTTCAAAGAGTCTTGGAGGGTAAATAGTCTTTAATTTCATCTGTTGAAAAGTTTAAGTGTTTTATGTTCATTTCAATGAGATTTGGGGGGAAGTTCTTGAACAATAAAGTTATTTGTAACTTTCATCTTTCTATGCAAGAGGTTTTTTTTGTGGTACGCGGGCCTCTCACTGCTGTGGCCTCTCCCGTTGCGGAGCACAGGCTCCGGACGCACAGGCTCAGCGGCCATAGCTCACGGGCCCAGCCACTCCGCGGCATATGGGATCTTCCTGGACCGGGGCACGAACCCGTGTTCCCTGCATCGGCAGGCAGACGCTCAACCACTGCACCACCAAGGAAGCCCGCAAGAGTTTTTTTGAATAGTTGAAGTTATGTTGTTAAAGACAGGGGACTGGTAAAGTCCCGTTAAGGTGACAGTAACCTATATGGGTATGAATGGATTCTAAGGTCTCAGAATTATGCAGATGTCTCGTTATTCAAACTTTCCTGCCTCTTAGATAATTATCAATCTCTCTTGAAAGGCCAAGTGGAATGGATGTTGAATTATAAATCAGTGCTATTCAAAGTGTAGTCTGAAAACCAGTATTGTCTGCAAACTGCTGTTAGTCCTTGATGATCTAAATATAGAAACTAGAGTGTTTAGAAACTTTTATACAATTTAACAGTGCAATTTTATATTTATTCTTTTGTATTGTATTTTACAAAAATATTGATCTGCGATGGATTGGACCTTCACCATGGATCGTTTGAAAAGCACTGTTCTAACTTGCTCTGGTTTGCTTACAGATTTTTATACACTCTCTTTTGATATTATGCTTTTATAGTCCTTATGGATATGAATTGATCAGGTATTTGTTCAAAGGTTAAATGACATAATATATTGGAAAGCACCTTGCATGGGGCCTGGCATTGAAGAAGACAGAATCTAAATCTAGCTTAATCAGGGACACACACTGCAGGCTGTTCATTGATAAGGTGCTAAGAAGAACCTGCGCCAGCTCCCTCTAATCTAAATTGATATTTACAATCATGGCCCCACTGACCAGCTGCCCCTCTCATGCTTGGTCATTGGTTTCATCTTACCCAGGCGTTACATGATAAGGACAGCCTCATAAGTTACATGTGTGTTGCTGTGAGGCTCTGCTGACTCTCTAGGCCAGTCTCTCTTCGAAATGTATACCTAAGCAAACTGTCCTGGGAGAGAATAACTCAGATTCCAGTCCTAGCTCAGTGGCTAGATGACCTTGGACAAATATCTGTCCTTCCTGTACTTTCATTTCCATCACCAATAAAGTGAAACCAAGGTAGTTCCTACTAACTGAACATCCCACTTATCTTATGATCGACAGTTTCAACCTGGGTTATACCCAACAGAATGAGTACATTTGTGTACCTGTATACACGTACTAGAAGATTCATAGCAGCACCATTCAAATGCCTATTAACAGTTGAATTGATAGGTAAATTGGGATAGTCACACAATGTAATGTTATACAGCAATGAGAATGAACTGTTTGCAACTCCAGAAGCAATAGGAATGTCCTTCACAATATAATGTTGAGTGAAAAAAAATTCAGACACGAAAGAGCATATGCTGTATCATTCTATTCATATAAAGTTCAAAAAACAGGCAAGACTAGTCTCTGATGTTAGAGTCATGAAAATGATTAGGTTTGGGAGGGGTAGTGACTAGAACAGGGAGGGGGGAAGGTATGAGAGAGGCTACTGGGGCTGGTGATGTTCTGTTTCTTGATCTGGGTGCTGATTACATGGGTGTATTTACTTTGAAAATTCATGGAATGTTTACTTAATAATTTGAGCAATTTTCTGTAAGTATATTGTACTTCAATAAAAATGTACACACTTATCACAAAAATGACTGAGTTTTTTAAATGAAGCCATGGGATTGCATGCTCTGTAGTGTCCCCTTTACCTCTGTGGTCTCCTTCTCCAACTCCCATGTTTAACTTATGAGCTGTTCTGATCATCTAACTCTTCAGTAAGATGAAACTGATGACCAGTGGCCCACATCACTCAAAAATCCACTCAAACTAGGACAGTTCTGTCCCCAGACCTTGCCTTAGAGGACCCTTTTTCTAGCTCAGCACGTGCAGCCCTCAGCCACCCAGCATTGTTCCCATTCTAGTCCCCTCAGCAACTTCAATGTGTAGGGCTTTGTGATTTACAAGGTAGGACCGTGTCATGGTGAAGGTCTGGGGTTCAAATCGCCATTCAGCAGCCTAATATCTGTATAATTTAACCTCTCTGTGCCTCAGTTTTCTCATCAAAATGAGTTCTCTCCTCATGGGCTTATTGGGACGATCAGGAGAGTTAGTATAAATAAACTACTCAGCTCAGTGCCCAGCAGATAACAAGTCTTAGTTCAATAAATATTCATTATTAGTATCTCTTTTGAGACTCATATGATATTATCGTTATCTCCATTACATAGATGAATAACTTGAAATTTGGAGAGTTTAAACTTACTTCAGATCACATAGCAAATAACCGAGAGAATAATACTATAGCCTTTAGCATCTGTTCTGCCAAAGATTCATAGAATCTACAGTTTTCAGCTAGGATTATAGTCCTTCAGAATAAAGACTATATTTCCCTGCTAGGTGTGAGTACATGACTAAATTTCAACCAATGAGATGTAAGCAAAAGTGTTATATGACAGCTTCTAGGAGTCCTCCCAACAGTAGATGGGAATTGGATGTTCAGCTTCTCAGACCATCATACTATGCGATACAAGCCAAGCCTCCCACTGAGAACAGCTGGAAAAGCTGGACAAAATGTAAACTAAATCTGTTTGAGAGCACTGGAAAGCTGATGGAACTTACAGGGCCAAGATCTAGGAGAAGGAGGAAACCCACAGAGGTGAGCCGGTCACTTGGGACTACTTTCCCGCTAGCGGCACCTGCCAATTTCAGAGGTAGCAGCTGAAGAGGTTGAGCAGGGCAGTTGTCAACCTCACAAGGGTAGACAGACAAAAGTTCAGGTGGCACCAAACTGGGGGCCTCTAATAAGGCCCGCTCGCTTTGGTTTGGGACTCCAAAATATTTCACTCTAGTAGACAAAGAGAAAAGAAAGGCATTTTCAGTTAAAAAAAAAACTACACAACTGAGAAAAATTATTAATAAATAGCAGATCCAAACAAAAGGAAATACTGAAGTGGATGGCAGAAGGAAAATTGTTCCAGATGGAAGAAGAAAGAACAAATAAAAGGATAAATATATGGGTGCAGCTAAAAGAATGTTAACTACATAAAATGACAATAATAATGTCTTACAGGGCTTAAAAATACATAAATCAAATTAAAATGCACAAAAGCAAAAGCATTTAAATTGGGAAGTGAGTAAATGAAGTTAAGTTCTAAGATCCAGGCATTATCTGTGAAGAAGTAAAAGTAACAATTTATACTGGACTTTGATAAATCGAGGAATCATGTTGCAACCTCTAGGGTAACCATTAAAAGAATAGTAAAAGAGTAACTACTAAGATAATGGAGAGATAATTGGAGTGTGTGTGTTCCATTCAGACAGATTTCGTAAATTGTGTTTATATCTGTCATATTTAAGGCAACTTGTCTTTTGCATTCTATTTTGCTGTGTTCCTTTTTTGCTGTGTAAGTTAAAAACCCAGGATAGAGGTAAACTAAGCATCTCAAATCAAATTAAGGTAAAATTCAAACTGGAAGAGGCTTTCACTGGGGAAAGCTTTACATTCCCCAACTGTGAATACCATATGTTATGGGTTGAATTGTGTCCCCTAAAAAAGACGGGTTGAAGTCCTAACCCCTAGAACCTTAGAATATGACGTTATTTGGAAGTGGAGTCACTGCAGATGTAACTAGTTATGTTAAAATAGCATGTTAGGGGGCTTCCCTGGTGGCGCAGTGGCTGAGAGTCCGCCTGCCGATGCAGGGGACATGGGTTCGTGCCCCAGTCTGGGAAGATCCCATATGCCACAGAGCGGCTGGGCCCGTGAGCCATGGCCACTGAGCCTGCGCATCCAGAGCCTGTGCTCCGCAACAGGAGAGGCCACAACAGTGAGAGGCCCGTGTACCGCCAAAAAAAAAAAAAAAAAAGCATGTTAGGTCATACTAGGTGGACATCTAATATAGTAAGACCAGTTAGGAGAGGATGGAATTTAGTCCCTGACATGCACAGAGGAAAGATGATGTGAAAACGCATGGGAGGAAGAGGCCCACCGGAATTGTGCTGTCACAGCCAAGGAATGCCTGGGGCCACCAAAAGCTGGAAGAGACCAGAAAATACCCTCCCCTAGGGGCTTGAGAGGAAGCATTGCCTGGAAGTCACCTTCATTTTGGACTTCTGGCCTCCAGAACTGTGACAGAGTAAATTTCTGTTGTTTTAAGCCACCCAGTTTGTGGTGCTTTGTTACAGCAGCCCTAGGAAACTGATATACCATCTAAGGGACAATATGGGAGGCGCCTGCAGATCACGAAGAGGGTTTTACAAAGGGTCTGGATCCCAATCAGTCATTGGAGGTCGTTTGACCACATCAAAGCAGCGGGATCAGGGGATGTGGAGAGAAGCTAGACAGAGCCTCTTGGAGACCTCTTTAGTCACTGAAAGCAAGGTATGCTCACGGGATGAAAAGAATGTGTGAAATGAAATGGTTCTGGACTCAGAGCCTTAAGTGAGAATTCCTATTGCACATTCCCCTCAGGAACTCTGGGATATTAGCAGTGGCCTTCGAAGACCAGGCTGCCAGTGGGCATGTCCTTCAGGGGTCCTACTTGCTGAGGGCAGGGGTGGGCAAGGGCTTCTCTAGGTGAGCAGGGAAGGCATTGGGCCGGGGGAACGTCGGCAGACCTCAGCCTTGGTTTGTGACATGGTGGACTGAGGGTGGGGATGGTTTTGAGGATCCCACAGACGATGCTATTCAAATGGCCTCTGATCCAGCCATGGCGGAATGTGTCCCAAGTTCTCAGAGACAGGTGACCTGCTTACCTATTCTTCAGGTGCCTAGGAATGAACTGTAAACATTAGTAGGGGGATTTCCTCACCTGAGCATGATAGCTGAGCGTCACCTACATGTAGAGTTGAAGCCACTAAAATCAGAGGCTCCTACTTGCGTTATTTAGCAGAGGACTGGAGAACACTCCAGAGAATCAGCAGCAGGGGTGAAGATTTTAAGGATAGAAAGGGGCAGCTGTCAGCCACTTCAGACTCAGCCACGCAAGAGTGCCTGGGGTTCCAGTGATTCTGTTGGTGTGGTCTGCGTCACAGGCCACCGAGATTATTCCCAAGGTCTCCCCTAACCCCTTCCCAGGGCAGGTAATCAGGGGAGCAAGGTCTTCTTTGTCACGGATGTAATCCGTTGTAATCCACCTTCTTCCCACACCCACCTCCAGGCTTGTGTGGTCTGGAGGAGCGAGAGTCTCTGCTTTCATCTTTGCTGGGGAAGATATTATGGATTTTCATACTTAAATGTGTCCTTTTAGGGAGGAAGGTTAGAAGTACTACCTCTGATGGGGAGATGCAACCGAATCACCAGGGCCAGAGAGTGTCTTCAAGGTGTACTTGAAGAACCATTGGCCAAAAAGATCTGTAAGAGGCTGGGTATTTTGTCAGCAGAGGCCAACTCAAAGAGTCCCAAAAGGTAGGTGATGATGCTCTGAGAAGTGCGTTTCTTGGTCTTGTTTACTGCTTACATCTCCTCTTGTGGAAACTGCCCATTCTTTTCCGTTCTGCTGAGATCTGAGGTGTTGTTTTCTGTCTCTGCTGTCGGGATTTGAACAGTTTGAGATTCATCATGGCCATCCCGACTATAAAGTTATAGGCTAGCCATTTCCATTTAAAAATTGGAGCCTGTGTAGGGCAGACTCACTCTCGCAAGGAACCTGCAAGGTAGGGAGGAGGGGAGGGAGGCAGGGAGAGAGAAGGGAGGGAGAGAGGATCAGCCCCACTTCACAGATGAAGACGCTGAGGCACAGCTGAGTTGTTCAATGTCATCCAGTGAGCAGTGGCAGAGCTGGAATCTGAGCCCTGAGTTAGTGACTCATGCTCAGCTTACCATGTTTAGAATAATTGTACTTGTTGATTTTTTCTTGAGACACACACACACACACACATACACACATTTTCCCCAAATTCTTAGGGAACCATTTTCTGCTATTCTGGCGATAGGCAGGGGACTGAATTCTTGTGCCTCTGGTGTACGGGGAACTGATGCCCTGCATCCGGTTATTTCAGTGTCACACAGGCCCCTGAGTGCTGTTTCCCAGTGAGCCCTGTATTGCTCCCCTCTCCACCTCTGCGCACTCTTTATAAGCACCTGCAGAAGCCAGCTCGCTCTCAGCTAGTTCCCAACACACTCCCTGGTCCTTCCTCTCCCATCCCCTTGGCCCTGTGCTCTCAGCCCCCTACCCTTGGGACTGGGGGTTGGATTGTGTAGTGCAATTTCGGGCAAAAAGTCCCCTTGGGGGGTGGGTCCACGGCAGTGCGTCAGCGGTACCTGATCCCCCAGGATAAAACAAGATGCCTGTTCCTAGAGTATCATGGTTACTGTAAGATTTTTGTGAGCAGTGGTGGAGGTTAGGTAATTTAACTGTTTAAACAATTGTTTTTGTGTTTGAGTATATATAGATGTAGAATAGAAGGAAAAATAAAAACACTTCAAAGTGGCAGCTTGGGTTTTTAATGCCAGATTTCCCTGAGCAGGGCTGGGCACTGGTGTGTTGGGAGAGGGTGGCAATGAGAACAGATCTAGGAAAGGAAGGGAAGGAACAGGTAAGCACAAGGCACAAGTGTGGGTGGGGACACAGAGAGAGGTCATACGACCTGGCGTCAAGGGCCTGGGCTCCAGAGGCCAGCATCTGGGTCCAGCCCCAGTTTCACCACTTTTTACCTGGACTACCAGGTGAGCTCCTGGGCCTCTTGTGTCTCCGTCTCATCATCTCAAAATGGGGCAATGTTTATCTTAAGGATTTTGTTTTCAGGATTAAATGGAATAATGCATCTACAGAGCTTATTACAGCACCTGGCAGGTGAAGTGAGCTGCATTCACAGGATCTATTACCATTATCAGGGTCAGAGGGCTCCTCAGGGGAGCTGTGACAGCATAGGTCTTGCTTTTTTTGTTTCTAGAAAGGAGCTGGGAGAGGGAGTGAGTGTCAAATTACCAATCCTGCCCTGAAGGCTGAGGGGTGGTGAGAGTAGCTCTGTGGGCAAATGAGCCCCAGCATGGGCACAAGGAAAACTTGCAGAATGCCATGGAAGGTGGCTGGTCTTTCCCTTGGCATGTTAGCGCTTGTGAAACAGGAGCTCTCATCTGCATTTATGTTTACTTTCTGTTGACAGTCAATGTAAAAAATGAATCATTTCAAATATTCCACCAGCAGACAACAGCTTCCGGACAATGCGGGAACTCAGTGTGAAATGATGGGGAACAGACACTTGACTCATCTGAGGCGGCAATTCTGGTGAATCATGTGCTCACATTTCATGAATCTGCAATGCCGGGATTAAGAACAGAAACAAACAAATAAACCAAAAACTTCAGTCCTGAAAGGGTGTGAGTTGAAGGAAGGGGCCAGCTCTGTGCAGAGGGGAGTATTCCTGTTGCATGAATGAAATACAAAACCGGGTTGTACCGGGTAAGAGAAATGGGAGCTGGGACAGGAGTGGCCCCCTCTCTCCCCCTCCCCAGCTCTGAGAACAGCTTTCTTTGTTGAGAGAACACACCTGAGGCAAGCCTTCTTCACTTCTCCTCCCACTCACGTCCAGGTAAGTCCTGCCAGGTGCCCCGGTGGGAATAAAGCATCCAATGATAATTCACAGACTCCTACATGAAATCAAAGCTTTGCTCACGTCCTTTCACTGGAATAAAGAAATGAAACGGACGCTGCCCTCAGAGGTGCCAGACCAAACCCGCATGTTTGGATTCTTTCTACAGAAAACCATTTGTTTTTGATTCATTTCAGTATTTATAGCAGTGCACATGTAACACATTTCAATCCACGTGAATAGTTCCCAATTGTTGAAGCAAATCAATCTTTCACAAGCCACTCAGCAGTGAGGTTAGAAGATAAACAGTAGGTGAAATAGTACACGCTCCCCTGTACGTGGACCTTCTTATTACAATTAACTCCTACATTTGAGCTCGCTACATCCAATGACTGCCACTCTCTCCTTTCATGTGGCAGCCCCAGCTGCCCCCTGCCACCTCTGCCCTGCTGAGGGAGTTCTCTCATCAACTGCCTGGGTGAGACATGCTGCCGTTTTCAGTTTGGAAGGAAAAGCCTGTAAATCTGCTTCCTGGGAACGCAGACACTGCTGAATCGTCATCTGCCTCCACAATGCAGGAAACATCAATTTCACTGCAGCTCATCAGAGCTGCAAACACCTGCCACTTCCTTTCTCAGTTGCAATTAATATGCTGCATCTCAACATCCCTTGATTCCAAGCAGCCTAACACTGCCGAAGTCCAGGTTTAAATGCAACAGTATAAGCTGATGTTATTTTTCACAGTTTTAGAAACATGAACTTGTGCTCTTATTGCCAAAGAAGCACTACAAATAGTTGGGGAGATAAGTCTTTGTGCTTGAGATAAATGTGAGAAGAATAGGTTGATGATTATAATAAAAATGGCTCTTTATTTTATTTTTTAAATTTATTTGGGAGTGGTAGTTGTTTATCTTTGTATTTACTTGCGGGTGGAGGAATAATGTTCTTTCTGTATCCTTACATCTAGCACAGGGTTTCTGAATCCCACAGGTATTTGGAAGATGTTTATTAAACACATAAATAAATGAATGGTTTGGGAGAGCAAGTTTAAGAACAGTCCTCTTGGTCCAGCTTACGTAAAATTCTGAAGTTTTAATTGTGAGCCTTTTGGTTTAACTTAGAAGCTGTGTGAGACTATGAAATGTGTGTGACCTGAGGCTGGGGCTTTCTGTCTCATTCAGAGTCCTAAATGGCTCAGCCTTGATCACAAGTGTTATTTTATGGGAAAGTGAAGGCTCCGTCTGTTTTCATCATAATCCTACCCATACTGTATACACAGAAACTGTCTTCAAATGGTACAATGTTTTACCTTTCGAGGGTCTTAGAACTTTCTCTATTGCAATCATTTAACATAGTTCAACAGCCACAATATTTGTATCCTTTTGGAAATGATCATTAAAATGGTTTTTAAGTACTGGGAAAACTGAAAGCCAGTGTAAGTAGAAGGCTGTTAAATATGAGGTCTATGTTTTAACTTGGCCAGATAAGACTCAGCCTTAAACCGCAGAACAATCTTTGGAAGAGAAAGTGAGCAAACTGCTTCTCTCATCTATCAACAGAATACTGGGGCCAAGAACCACCTTCTTTCTTGGCCCTCTTGGGAGAATCTTTCTTTTAAACCAAAACAGAACAAATTAAAATAAGTGGCAATTAATCCTTTTGCACAAAAACAACCCAGACCCTACACATTTGAGCATCATCTATTAAACGTACGCAAGCAGCAAATGGTAACCGGGCTTGAATAATTCTACCCATTCTAGAAGGAAAACTGAAGTTGTGTATCTTTCTTAAAATGAATTAACATTCCTACGCGTCTGTAGTCTTACCTCTGAATGCCTGATGGCAGAAAATATTATCTTGACTACCTCCATAAATCTTTAATACTGTACAACTTATTGCCCCAAACTTCTGGGTTATTTGCATATTAAATAGCTTATATACCAATAGCTTAGTGCTAATAGGTCTTCTCCAAAGTATAACACAGGAAAACCAGAATAATGAGGAAATCATATTAGCCATTTCCACCAAATATACAAATAAATAAAAAGAGATAAATAGCCCTAAGTGGCACAGTTTTCAGAGAGAGAGAGAGAGAGAGAGAGAGAGAGAAATAGATGCTTGTATATATTTCCTAATAATAGAATTCAGGCACTAGAAGACCTGATTATTAAAAGAAAAAAGAAAAGGAAAAGGAAGGAGAGAAGAAAGAAAAAGAACTACAACCTTTGGAACTTGGTATATGCATGGAAAGGTTGTGTTTTAATACCACCCAAAACGTTGGCTGACTCAGGAAATCAAGCGCACTTCTAATTTCCGGCTTCTCAGCTAACCAGGTTGGTGTGCACGGACAGCATCTCAGACAAAAGTGGTTTATGGGTTAACTTATACTGAGGTAAGTTAGCTCTCCAGGCAGTTGCAAAGCACCATTTGTCCACCAATACATTTAAAAACTTGCAGAAATGACAGGCCAAACATACAACAAAGAGTTCTTCAGTCTGTCTCATGTCAATGATGGACTGACTCCTCAAAGAATCCCACTGAGGGAAAACAATCAAATACTTTATGACAACAAATCACCATTTAAAATCTTTTCTTTGGTTCCCCTATGAACAGTCAAAATGTCCCAGGAATCCCATGTCAGTGCACAAACTCCATCTCCCAGCTTTCTTTTCACATTGAAAATGTCATCAAAGAATCCATTACCCAGTTTGGGATTTGGTAAATGGGACCACTGCTCCCCACTCCACCTTGAAGGCAGAGGTGGCCTTGTCTTGTCGTGGATTTCCTGGGCAATCCCTGGAGACAGTGTCAGAGATGTTTAGACCTAAGACCACCACCGAGGAGCATCCCTCACCTGGATCACCAGAATGTTCGTTTTTAGTAGCAGCATCAACCTCACCAATATTTTATCAACAAATGAAAGAGTTTTATAATACTTTTTGCCATTACCAATAGTTACAAAAAAGTGCTTCAAAATTATTCATTTTCTAGAAACGTTTTTCAGTATGTTGCAGCGGCAATAAGGAGAGTGCTCTGGGGGGAAAAAAAAAAGCTTTTCTAAGCCAACAGCATTTGGTGTTAACTAACAGTCCTGCTGGTATGAAGTCAAAGTTTTATTTCCTTTTTTCCTTCTTTTTTTTTTTAAATAAAATTAAGGCTCAAATGTTCTATTAAACTCTCATTGCTTATGTATATTATATTAAGGCTTATAACTACACCTGGTAAATTAAATTCATCCTGGATTGAATTAACACCTGCTATATGAATTATTTGCTTTATGTAATCAGTAATCTCAAGGTTTCTTCTCTTTCTCTGGAAACACAATTTAAATATTAACCTAATCTTTCAACTGCGGCTGCTTCTTTCTGACATTTGGAAACCGGTCATCCATGCAAAAAAAGGCAAATATGGATATATTAATGAAAAGGCAGCTTCTTAAAAATCTTTAGATGTGTAACTCAATGAATTTGGGAAAAGAAAATGATGAAAGCAGCAGGAAAATCGATCTCTGTGTCACTTTCTACGGAAAACAATGCTGATCATCTGCCACGGTCACCTCCAATTTAAGAGACCCACTGAAGTTGACTGCCAATTTCAAAAGAGTCTTTGTATTTTCTTCATTATAATCTCTGGAAGGATCTTGGGCAGCTGGAGTACATATGAGAGGATCTTAAATTCTTTTAAAAATATTGCAGGGGGGCTTCCCTGGTGGCGCAGTGGTTGGGAGTCCGCCTGCCGATGCAGGGGACACGGGTTCGTGCCCCGGTCCAGGAAGATCCCACATGCCGCGGAGTGGCTGGGCCCGTGAGCCATGGCCGCTGAGCCTGCGCGTCCAGAGCCTGTGCTCCGCAACGGGAGAGGACACAACAGTGAGAGGCCCGCGTACTGCAAAATAATATATATATATATTGCAGCATGGTATAAGTTACGTTCCAGGTCTGACATATCCTGTGAAAGGAAGAAGGAGAGAGTGAAGGGTGCTTGGCCTGATCTGGTCCTCGGCTTGCTCCCTGTGGGGCTTCCTCATGTCCTGCTCAGCTGACAGCCCCTGGAGAATATGAAGCTTTCAAAGCGCTGGTCTTCAGCCTTTTCTTGTACGCGTTGTTCCTCTAAGGAGTCCACCAGTTTGTCCCTTTGCTCAATTACTTGCATCATCTCGGTGAGTATTTCTTGCTCCTCGTTCAGATCATTCTCATCTTTCTGGCTCTCTACAGAAACAAACAAACAAACAAAAATAAGTAAAAAATAAAAACAAACAAGAACACCCACATTGGACTTCAGGTAAGATTTGACCCCAGGAGAACTTTTGGCATGGGCATTCTTGATTGTTCTAGACTTGTTCTGCCCTTTAATTTCCATGGAGAAAACAAGGAAGTGAATTTAACACCAGGGACCTGCCCTCCAAGTCACAGATTAGAAAGGTGGGTGCTTTGTGCTGCTGTCAGCTCAGTTTTCATCTTGAGACTCTATATAAAGTGACAGGGAAAACCCCTTTGTGGGAAAAAGAAGTTAATACCAGCCAAGTCCTGCCAAGCCCTCCAACCTGCCCTCCCCTCACAAAAAAGAAACCAACAAGGCAACACAAAGGCAGTTTCCCCTAAACACGTCTGAGCAAAGCGATCTGTGAGAAAAGTTTCTAAGTAAACCATCCGCATCAGTGGAAGCTATTTCAATGATGAGAATCCTTTTTTCATTTGTAGTTAATGACAAACTGCAGCCCTTTGAATAGAGACCAGGCGGCAGCCAAGTGAGGTTATGGCTGGCCGCTAGGAGGATGTTTCCACACTGTGACTATGCTTCTCCCTGAGTGCATGACCTTCTTCCTAATTGGCCCGAGACATTCGATTGCCTCAGGGAGACGAGATTTTTATAAAAGGAAGGAAAAGAGTAAGAAACAGGTAGTAATGACTTTCTGACACTCAAAATAGGATTTTAAAGGCAGATTTTAAATCTTGTCAACCAGATTATTGCCTTGGGAGAAGACTCTATAAATTCTGTTAGCTCTTCCTATTTAACACACTGGGACTAGGTGGTGGGCCGGATACCAGAGCAGAGATGGTACCACTGTCTCTTGCATCAGGCTGAGTTCTGAGAACAGTGTCAGGAATAAGGTACATATGGCAAAAGGGAAATAAAGAGGCACCATTCTCTTTGCAGCTCATGTTTGATGGGAGGGAGGAGAGAGAGGTCGGAGAAGATAAAGGTGAGGGCCCTGGGCTCCAGTCTCTCTGTTCTGGGCCTTGGAAGGCCCCAAAGAGGCAGGGAACGTCACATCATTTGATGGGAGCACTGGGGGGCTGAGGGACTCTTGCCCTGCCCCTTGCTTGGAACTCTGGGAAGAGGCCAGCTGGAAAGGCGCCCTGTGTGTAAACGTGGGACAGGTAGAACTTCATGGCTGAGCAGAGAAGAGGGGTCTGGGTGTGGCTCCCCAGATCTTGATCTGCTGTGTGTGGCACACATTGGTAGAGCCTAGAAATGTCCACTTGCCCCAGAGGTGCAAAGGTAGACGGCCACTGGGCCTGCCATGGGGCTCCCCGTGATGAGGGATGGAGTGGCCTCACAGTGGAGACTGTCTGGCCAGGCTGAGCGGAGCATGTGCTGAGGTGAGGCTGAGCAAGGCCAGGAGTGAGGCTCCAGGCACGCTGAGAGAATGGCCAGGCTATGGGTCAGGCCAGCCACGCACCTTGGCTGCAAATGCCAGCAGAGACAGTGGCGGCCTGATGACGGGAGACAGCTATGTGGGAGTCAATGAGTCAGAGAAACCCACACAGACTTCCAGTGCTGAGAAGTCACACAAACCCGCCTCTCGCCATTACCTGGAGGTCACCCTAAGAATCAAGCAGATGCAAGGGGTGGCAATCTGCAAGACTGAACATTTTCATCCCCCAAAGACTGAGCATTTCCTAGAGGGACGGCATCAGCCTAAATTATTGCAGCAGACTGAGTTTACCAGAGAGGGATAAAAAAAGTTCCCTTTCCTCCCTCCCTCCCTCCCT
>NW_020174438.1:2622597-2655226 GCF_003031525.2 Neophocaena asiaeorientalis asiaeorientalis
TCCCCTCCCTCCCCCTTCCCTCCCTCTCTCCCTCCCTTCCTTCCTTCCTTCCTTCCTCCCTCCCTTCCTGCCTTCCTTTTCTTCTTGATATCTAGTGGTATGAAGGTTTCGCGCAAGATGACAAGGCAAAATGAAGAAGCTATATTTTTTTGTACACCCCAGAAGAGTGAGAAGATGTATGACCATCATTCTTTAGTAAGAATTAAAAAAAAAAAAAGATTCAAAAGTGACTAATGGAGTCTTTGGTGGTATGTATTTTACCACCCTGATATGGAGCAAATTAAAATTTTTATGAGATGTGTAAGTGAGATATTAGTTATATAGTATGGCTTGTTAATTTAGGTACACTTCAGTATTCATGCTCCTTATTTGATTATCAACACAAAAAAATTAAAATTCCTCTCTCAGTTTTGGTTTGTCAATGATGGAACCATCTGAGCCCCTTCGGACGAATAAAAGATGATGTATGCCACTTTTATCCATTCTATACAGAGCAGTTCTCTAAGGATTTTGTTAGAAATAGTTTTCTACTGCTATAAAGAAACAATCTACAAACACTACTATGTGAAAAAGAACAGGAGACCCCAAGTCTGTGATGATCTGTTCCCAAGTCTTAGACCCATCATTTACGTTGAACATGCTTTTTAAGTTCTCAGAGACTCGGTTTTCTAATCTGTAAAATGGGGATAAAATACCTAACTAAGAATGATCATGATGATAATGTCTCATATTTACTAAGGGCTTGCTCTGAAGCAGGTAACCCATAGATAGGTGCAATGTTCGGTCCATGAGGTATACAGAAATGATTTAACTTGCTCTTTCAGACTTAGGTCTAAATGTAGGAAAGCCATGCACGGATCTGGCCCCCCAAACATACAGGCACAGAACAAAGTGAATATGCCTCGCAGGCTGGAGCCTATGAATGCATAAATCAGTATATGGTGTCAATTAAGTTTATTTCAACTCTCCCTCCTTCATGGTGGAAATAATTTTCTCATGTGTGATGCCCTGGCCCAGCCCATGGTGGGAAGGATGCTTCCTTTCCATTCCCCAGTGCCTGGCAGAACCAGGCCTGCCTTCCTCTGTGCTCCCAAAGCACGTAAGTCATGACCCTCATCTCACTGTGTCATAACTACTGGTCTGGGTGTCAGTCTCCCGAGTGAGGCCACAGGGCAGGGCTGCTCTTCTCCATCTGCCAGGCCCACTCTAGATTCTCAACAAATATTTGTTAAATGAATGGATGGATAAGTGAATGAATGCGTGACTAAATGACTTTGTTCCTATTAGCACATGGGATGGAGCGAAATGCTGCTATCACGGCCCCAGTGAATGAAGCTAAGAAGGACTTGCTGTGCTCTGGTGGGGGCAGAGGAAGGCTGGCTTTGTGCCCCCTCTGACTTCCAGGCTGGTGACACAAGGCAGGAAGAGCGCTCCACTCTGCAATGTGCAGCATGTTCTGGTCACGCGTCTTCATGGGGGAAAACGTCTTTAACAAAGGCCCCAAACATATCACCATACTCACCCTCCTTGAGCAATTTTTCTCTTAATTTCTGCTCCAGTCTGCTTTGATGATCTTCTAATTCTAGTTCTCGGGCCCTGGGGATGAGAGAATGTTCCAACTTTGTAAATACTGGAGATCTGTGTAGAAATATTGACTAACAAACCCATTGACTGTAGCGACTGCATTCTTTTTTCCTTATTAAAACTGGGGTCTTGGGGGCTTCCCTGGTGGCGCAGTGGTTGAGGGTCCGCCTGCCGATGCAGGGGACATGGGTTTGTGCCCCGGTCCGGGAAGATCCCACATGCCGCTGAGCGGCTGGGCCCGTGAGCCATGGCCGCTGGGCCTGCGCGTCCGGAGCCTGTGCTCCGCAAGGGGGAGGCCACAACAGTGAGAGGCCCACGTAACGCAAAAAAAAAACAAAAAACAAAAAAAAACACTGGGGTCTTGGAATATCTCAAAACTGAAAGTTTTGCTGCTGCTACTGCTGCTGAGATATGCTGAACTCAAGAGATGATGGGGAGTTGTAATGTGCTCTCAGCAAGCTTTTGGAAGGCCACCCAGGACTGGATCGTGAAGAAATGACTAGAACAGTAGAAGCAATGACAATCTGAAACTCTCCTCTCTTTTAGGGGCAACGTGACTTCAAGTATCACCTCTAACAACTCCCAGATCTCTGACTGTGGTAAACAAGAAAACAAGGAGGAAAGAGGAGTGAGACATTCTGTCCAGGTGGAGGCAGAATACTCAGACAACTACCCATCTGGTTGTAAGTGATGTGGGAAGAAGAATCAGCGATGTTTTGGAGGAGTCAAGCTGGAGTGCTGGGGACTCAGTGTGTCCACCGACAGAACAGCAAAGTCAAGAAGTTGAAGTTAGCTTTCGGTGAACTTCATGACCTTTCCATGGCTGGGGATAGCCCATGTACGTCAGAGTATGTGTGTAAGCTTCCCACAAGCTGGGCCATGTGGTAATGTGGAGGTTCTGCAAACCTTTGGGAGTGCAGGTCTGGCGTTCTCAGGAGAAATGAGGACCACAAATGGATGAGGCAGGGGTCAGAGGTGATAGGTGAAGCCACGTAATCTCTAAAAGGGAGGCTACAGAGCAGCGGTTCCCAAACTTTTGGGCACCAGGGACCAGTTTCGTGGAAGACAAGTTTTCCACGGATGGGAGTGGGGGCTGGGGGAGGGGGGGAAGGTTCAGGCTGTAATGCGAGCGATGGGGAGCGGTGGGGAGTGATGGGGAGCGATAGGGAGCGGTGGGGAGCGATGGGGAGCAGTGGGGAGCAATGGGGAGTGATGGGGAATGATGGCAGATGAAGCTTCGCTCGCTCGCCCACTGTTCACCTCTGCTGTGCAGTGCAGCCCGGTTCCTAACAGGCCATGGACCAGTACCGATCCACAGCCCGGGGGTTGGGGACCCCTGCTATAGAGGAAAAAAAGGTTTGAAGACAGGACCTTGGGAACTCCTACATTTAGAAGCCAAACAAAAGAGGTAGAGCCAGGGAAGAAGCGAGCAAAAGGTTGGAAGGGTAAACAAGAAATGCAGCATCACAGAAGCCAAGAGAGGAAAGTTTCAGGAGAGAAGAGAGAGATCAAGGGTGTCCAATGCTACAGAGACACTGAAGAGGGTGAGCGCTGAGTCTAGGTCCCTGGGTTTGACGTGGAGTGGGGGGGGCCTTCCCTTGCAGCCCCACCTGCAGGCTGCATGTGTATCTGCTATAGCTTTGGGTCACTTACTATACCCTGTTGTCGCTGTCATTTCTACTACTTCTACTATTACGTGGGCCAAGGTCCATGCTTTGTTCAATACTCTCCCTTTTGTTATTGACACTCAACTTCCCTTGGCCCACTCTGGTAGCCAGTGGAAACGCACCACTCAGATCTTCCTTTAAGAGAGAACTCTGGAAGGAGTGTAGTGTGTAGTGAGCTGACTGCTGTAGCAGAATCCACTTCACTGTTGTGCTGAGGCCACACTGTCCCTGAGCAGCTCCAGCCAGTGAGCGAGCACAGTGGCGGTGCTAGAGCTGGGCCATTTCTGCCCCACTTCGGACTCCTCGGATGGGCAGTCTTTGCTCTGGGGCTCCCTTCGCCTGGCTCAGGGCTGCACTGCGGTCTGAGGTTCCTCCTGCCAATTCTCATTCCCTCCCCTCTCCTTTTACAGATGTCAGGACTGCATGGGGTCTGAAGACTTCCCTCTCACTCCCACTCCCTTTCTCCTTTCTCCCAATACATCTCTTGTACTTCTAATTCTGTTTTGGCACCTGCTTTCCCAAGGGACCCAAAATGACACACCAGTGTAAGACGTTTCTCCTAGTTCAGCCAGGTCTTTCTCCAAACTAAAACCTATCCTTTACCAGAGCTCCCACCTGCCTTTGTCTAGCTCACACGTCCGAGTTCTCCTCCTTGGCCTCTGTTGGAGGAGAAAGTTCCCTCTGACAGTGTACTAAGGAGGGAAGCCACAGTCACTGAGCAGTCACCACCCACCTGACCTTTGCCGGCAGGGCCTGTGCCCTGACTGCTCCTCCTACAAACCTCCATGGAGCGCTTGCTATGTTTTCTCATTCCTCTCATGCTGTGTGCTTGCGTGTCTGTCTCCCCTGAAACCATGAGACCCTCGAAGATAGGGACTGTGGCCTGATTCATCTCTACTTCCACAGTACCCAGCACATTTCCTAGCACATGGAATGTGCTTGATACTTTTTTGTCAATGAACTTTATAATTCACACCTGGACCAAAGGCAGACGATACAGTTGTATAAAAAGGGCTTTGTAGTCAGGCGGAGATGGACAAATTACTTAGTTGTTTTGAGTCTCGGCATGTACATCAATTTAAAAAAATAGTAATAATAAAAGTAATTGCTACAGATGAGCCCTTCTTCCCCATTCCTGGCATTTCCTTCATGTCAGTGGAGCTCAAGGAGTATAATTCCTGGCTTCTTCTCTCCACTTTCACGCTTATGCTCACTCTCACCCCAGGGGAGGTGAATTTGGGAAGAACAGACTAGGGGAACTCAGCTCACATCCTTTCTCCCTGGGGATCAGCCTGCCTGCAGCAAACATGTGTTCTCTGTTACTCTGAGCCTTGCTATGGGTCTAGGGCAAGATTTCTCAATCTTGACACTATTGACATTTTGGGCTGGGTAATTCTTTGTTGGTGAGGGAAGCGGGGTGCCCTGTGCATTGTAGAATGTTCAGTAGCACCCTTGGCCTCTCCGCACTAGATATCACTAGCACCTCCCAGTTGCGATAGACAAAAATGTCTTCAGACATTGCCAAATATCCCTGGAAGGAGGAAGTGAAATGGAAATTGCCCCCAGGTGAGACCCACTGGTCTAGGGTAAAAGCCTTACCCCTAAGAAGCAAGTGATTCACTACCTTTTGTGACTAGGTAGATGAGTGTGTCTAATTCTGCGGTTGGGTAGTATAGTAAGTTGCATGGTGAACTCCCAAAAGATATGTCCACATCCTAACCCCTGGAACCTTAGAAAGTGACCTTATTTGAAAAAGGGTCTTTGTGGATGTAATTAAGTTAAGAACCTTGAGATAAGAATATTCTGGATTATGCCAGTGGGCTCAAGTGTCCTTACAAGAGACAGAAGAGAAGACATGGACACACAGAGAAAGAAGGCTGCATGAAGACAGAGGGAGAGATTGGAATGATGCAGTCACAAGCCAAGGGTTGCCTGGAGGCACCTGAAGCTGGAAGAGGCAAGGAAGAATTCTCCCCCAGAGGCCGCGAAGGGGGCATGGCCTTCCTAACACCTCGATTTCAGACTGTCTTCCAGAACTGAGAGAGAATACATTTCTCTTATTGTAAGCCACCCCGTTTGTGATAATATATTAGTCCAGCCCTAGGAAATGAATAGAGTTAGCAAGCCCACTTGGGCTCTCATATTTAGTCGAGCTAGCCGTAATCAGTAATAAACACTTTATTTTGATATTCTGGGTCAACTATTGACCCAATTGTCTTATTTCTCACCCGGCTCAGAACCCAGGCAGAGAAGAGGAAAATAATTTTATTAGACCCCTTCAAAGACTCCCAAAATTAACTCTCAGGGTTGGGGTGGAAATGAAATAAGACAGCGTAAGTGAAAGCACCCAGTACAACTTGTGGTGATTAGTCGGTTTATATTAAATGTTACTTCCTTTCCCTCCAGAATGGTGACAGGTAGAATGACCTTCAACATTTTCAGAGTACGGTAAGATCCATCTCTACTTTCTGATCTCCCAGCCAGACTGCAACCTCTCATTCAGAGGACAGCCAGACCGATCTCCACCTTCAATCCATTAGAGCCACAAGGAAGTGGTCAGGCGATTTCAGCAAGCCCTTCCTATGATTCACACACAGAAGCCAGACACATGCTTCCCCACTGCAGGTGTGTGACTGCAAGTGGGTCCCCCCTGGTGCGGGGGACAGGGATGGATTGAAAGTGTCTTATCCAAATGCCCTCCAGCTCCAGACCCATTACCTGAAATCATTTTAGCCATAGGACTCCACAGCAGAGAACAGACAATTGAAGATTCTCTGCACTAATGCCAGCATGATATGCAAGACATCAAATGTCAATTTGTCTCAATCACAATTCTGTATGCACAAGAAGAAAAAATCCTGAGACTTCAACCTAGGAGGGTGGGCCACCCCACTCCCGCCCCCTTTGCTTTTAGGCCTCACTGTTATCTGTGTTGCCTTACTTACATGATCAGTAACTCCGACTCATATCGCATTAATTTATTCTTCTCCAGAACCAGCTTAAACCACTCCTGCAAAAGCTGTGCTTCATCCTGTGTGCCTGAATCTGCTTAAGAAATCAACGGCAAATGGGTTAGATTGGCATTTATCTTCCCATGATCAAACTGCTTTGGAGCTACTTTAGGGGGCCATGTTTGTAGCAAAAAGGGCTCTGCAGTCGCATCCCCCCGACGGCTTGTTGATGCCTCGAGATCATGGACATGACAAATAAAACCCACCTGTGCATGCTCTGGGGGAGGTCCTCCTGGACATTTAGGGCATGAATACTTCAGCTCCATGAGCCATATACCCTTGACAAGGGGCTGCCACTAATGATCCCTCTCCTACCTATCTGTATGTCCTCCATAAAACTTCTATACAGGGCTTCCCTGGTGGCGCAGTGGTTGAGAATCTGCCTGCCAGTGCAGGGGACACGGGTTCGATCCCTGGCCCAGGAAGATCCCACATGCCACGGAGTAGCTAAGCCCGTGAGCCACAACTACTGAGCCTATGAGCCACAGCTACTGAAGGCCATGCAGCACCTAGAGCCCATTCTCCACAACAAGAGAAGCCACCACAATGAGAAGCCCGCGAACCTCAACGAAGAATAGCCTCCGCTCACTGCAACCAGAGAAAGCCCACGCGCAGCAACGAAGACTCAATGCAGCCAGAAACAATAAATAAATAAAATAAAATAATTTATTTAAAGAAAAAAAAACTTCTATACATTTGTGCATCACATCCTCCATCAAAGAAAACCCTAGTAACCCTGATGGTTACTATCCCCTTCTCTTCTTCTGAATCAAATGCCTACTGAGTGTCCAGGTAGGGTGTGGCTCCCTTTATGGGGCAGGGAAGCTCACACTTCATTTAGTCACAGAGGAGTAGTAATTGGCATTTTGAATTTTTGCACAAAGCCAAATGATGGGGGAGAAAAAGGTATTAGCTTTGAATCTCATAGGGAAAAAGTTATATCCGTTCACTCTTATAACTTAGATTATGACCTTTCTTCCTTTATTAAACAGAAGAATAACCATGAGAAAACTGACCCTGCTTTTAGATATTCAGTGTTAGATGCTAAATGTTTAGATAATAAAATGCTAAAATCTGGGCATGTTTGAGAAGCAGCAACATGGGGTGGCTTTCTAGTATTTCACCCTGAAATGGGAACACAGGCTGTGTTGCAAAGCTCATGGCCATTCTCGAAGGATTTATCCTGAAGGGTCCCATAGGTGGAGAGGGAAACAGGGCAGACAGAAGATGTGACCTTGGGCCAGTAGTTTAACCTCTCAGAACCTCTGCTTCTTCATGGGGTAAACTGAACAAGAAGACACACAAGTAATAGAATAATAATAATGAGTTGCTGTTTATAATTCAGGGTTACGTGCCAGTCAATGGGCTAAGTACCTTATATGCAACTCCTCACAACAAACTCACCAGTAGGTTCTCTTATTATCAAGTGGTTTCTTCAACCACTTGATGGCTGAAGAAACAGAGGTTTAAAAGATTAGAATAACTTGCCCAAGCTCACATTTAGTAAGTAGCAGGGCTAGGGCTTGAGTTCAAGGAAGCCTTATCCTAAGCCCATACTCTTCACTGCTTGTATACCCCTCCCCTGTCCTCATCCCTCCCTCCCTCCCTTAGGCCTGTAAGGTAAATAATGCCCCTAGCACATTGCCTTGCACACAGCAAAGTCATCTATAAAAGTGAGTACCCTTTCTCCCTGTCTCCTTGAACACCCTTTTATTGATATGGAAACTGGGGTCCAGAGCACTTGATATGAAATGTCACAAATTATATATTTAGTTAATGTGCAAACTGATGCTACAATGCAGAACTTCTGATGAATTCATTCATCCATTCATCCATCCATTCAATAACACCTATTTATGGAACAGATGTCAGGTATTGCCTTTGGTACTGGGGATACAGTGATAGATAATGCCACCTATCACAAGAATTTTGGAGATAGTAAGGCATAGTTCCTGCTGAAAAGGTTACTGTTAGATAATCTTTTGGATCAGATGGACCAAAAAGCTAAAATAAAGTAGAATATTAGAAAACTGTCACAACAACAAAGCAGCAAAAATGACTGGGAATACAGAGAAGGGAGGCTTTTCCTGGTCAGGGTGTGAGGGTGGGCTTTCCCGGAGGAGGTGATGTTTCAACTGGGACGTTGAAGAATGGATAACACTTTGAGAGGAAATAATGAGGGTGGGGGAGGATATTCCAAGAAGAGGGAACAATATGATCAAAGACTAGGGGATAGGATAGAAGATGGTGGAGACAGAGATCAGGAAGGGCTAAGGGGACATGGAGGGGAGGATGATGAGACCTTGGAGGGTATGAAAATCTACATATAATAGAGGCCCCTTAGCCATGCTAAGGCTCTTGTACTTAATGCTGTAGATACAAAGGGACACTGAAGGTGGCTGAGTAGGAGAATGATACCTGGAGTTTCATGCAGGAAGGATTAAAAGGGGGAGAGAAATAAATAAGATGTTACAGAGCACCAAGTTGAGCTTCCTGTGCTTTCTAGTTTGTCCCCACTAGCTATCTATTTTACGAATGGTAGTGTATGTATGTCCATCCTAATTTCCCAGTTTGTCCCACCCTCCCCTTCCCCCCGTGTCCACATGTCCATTCTCTACCGTCTACGCCTCTATTCCTGCCCTGAAAATAGGTTCATCTGTACCATTTTTCTAAATTCCGCATATGTGTGTTAATATACAATATTTGTTTTTCTCTTTCTGGCTTACTTCACTCTGTATGACAGACTCTAGGTCCATCCACATCTCTACAAATGACCCAGTTTCATTCCTTTTTATGGCTGAGTAACATTCCATTGTATATATTTACTACATCTTCTTCATCCATTCATCTGTTGTTGGACATTTAGGTTGTTTCCATGTCCTGGCTATTGTAAATAGTGCTGCAATGAATATTGGGGTATGTGTATCCTTTTGAATTATGGTTTTCTCAGTGTATATGCCCAGTAGTGGTATTGCTGGGTCATATGTTAGTTCTATTTTTAGTTTTTTAAGGAACCTCCATACTGTTCTCCATGGTGGCTGTATCAATTTACATTCCCACCAACAGTGCGAAAAGGTTCCCTTTTCTCCATACCCTCTCCAGCATTTATTGTGTGTAGATTTTTTTGATGATGGCCATTCTGACTGGTGTGAGCTGATACCTCATTGTAGGTTTGATTTGCATTTCTCTAATGATTAGTGATGTTGAGCAGCTTTTCACATGCCTCTTGGCCATCTGTACATCTTCTTTGGAGAAATGTCTATTTAGGTCTTCTGCCCATTTTTAAATTGGGTTGTTTGTTTTTTTAATATTGAACTCCATGAGCCATTTGTATATTTTGGAGACTAGTTCTTTGTCTGTTGTTTCGTTTGCAAATATTTTCTCCCATTCTGAAGGTTGTCTTTTCATCTTGTTTATGGTTTCCTTTGCTGTGCAAAGTTTTTTTCATTAGGTCCCATTTGTTCATTTTTGTTTTTATTTTCATTTTTCTAGGAGGTGGGTCAAAAAAGATCCTGCTGTGGTTTATGTCAAAGAATGTTTTTCCTTGTTTTCCTCTAAGAGTTTTATAGTGTCCGGTCTTACATTTAGGTCTTTAATCCATTTTGAGTCTATTTTTGTGTATGGTGTTAGGGAGTGTTCTAATTTCATTCTTTTACATGTAGCTGTCCAGTTTTCCCAGCACCACTTATTGAAGAGGCTGCCTTTTCTCCATTGTAAATTCTTGCCTCCTTATAGATAGCCAGCGGGAATAAGCTATAAAGCACAGGAAGCTCAGCTTGGTGCTCTGTGATGATCTAGATGGGTAGGATGGGGGGGTGGGGTGGGAGGGAGGTCCAAGAGGGAGGGGATATATGTATACATATAGCTGATTCACTTCATTGTACAGCAGAAACTAACACAACATTGTAAAGCAATTCTACTCCAATAAAAAAAAGAAAGAAAGAAGATGTTATTCTTTCTTAGGTTTCTTGAATGAACGACTGGATGGATGAATGGACTAACTTATAAACCTGTTGAGTACCACCATCTTCTGAGCATTGTTTGTGGTGCTGAGGGACAGGGATGAATAAGCACTGGTTCCAGCTGTTCAGGAAACTGGGAGCTTGCAGTCCAGTAGGAAAACCAACACTGCACAGGAAAATAGGACACAATGTGCCCCCTGCCATGCAACACAGGAGGGAAGCAATTCATTTTGTGTGGAGGAAGTGGGGAAACCTCAGAGAGGAGACAGTAGGTGAGCTCAGCTTAAGTGGATGAGTGAGAGGCAGGAGGAGGTGAAGAACAAGGCATTCCAGGGCATAGCTGCTGAATGAAAGAATGAAGTATATAGACTGGAGATCATATATAACATAGAAATTAAGAGCCTATACTTTAAACTCAGGCTTGGGATCAAAATTCCATTCTCTGACCTATCACTGTGTGGGCTTAAGCTCTTAATAGCCTCCCTGAGCCTCAGTCTCCTCATTTGTTATAAAGATGCAGTGGAGGGCTTCCCTGGTGGCGCAGTGGTTGAGTCCACCTGCCGATGCAGGGGACACGGGTTCATACCCTGGTCTGGGAGGATCCCACATGCTGCGGAGCGGCTGGGCCTGTGAGCCATGGCCGCTGAGCCTGCGCGTCCGGAGCCTGTGCTCCGCAACGGGAGAGGCCACAACAGTGAGAGGCCCCCGTACCACAAAAAAAAAAAAAGACAAAAAAAAATGATGCAGTGGGATCGTGCACACAAAGACCTTAGCCCAGCCCTGCCACTTAGTATAAGCTCAATAAATGGTAACAGTCATTATTCAAATCATATACATGATGGGAGAACACTTAGGGGTCATCTCTCCCAGCCATGGAGGCACATAGGAATTCCCTCTACCTCCCTCCCACCCCAAATTCTACTATAATTCTCCAAGGATGGTAGAATTCCCTGCTGTCCAAGAAGCCCACTGCAGGGCTGTGTACTCTTAAGTATTGAAAACTTCTTTCTTTTGATCTTTGATGGGTTGGCTGCAAGCCAGTGAGTCCAGTTGTGCCCTCTCGAGGAAAATAGAGAACAGTAACTCTATATTTTCATGAAAGACATTCAGATATTTGAAGGCAGGTCTCATGATACACCGAAGTGTTCTTATTTCGTCAGTACCTCCAGGTCATTTATCATTTTGTCATAAAAGAGCTACCCACTCTGTTTGCCCTCTAATTTCCCAGGACACATCTTAAGGAGAGTTCAGAATCAAACAACCCAGGGCGGAGAGACACCCTTGCACCTTCACCCTGTGCCCTGGGATTGCAGAAGTCCTTTTAGCAGCAGTGTCTTCACCTGGCTCTTCCTAACTTGCAGTCGAATCTGGTCTTTCCACAGCAGGGGTGGTGAAGTCTGATGACTTTATGTCCTACTTGTGCAACTGATCTTTTCCTAGACCTAATTCAAGACTTTATGTGTGTCTTGTTAATGATCATCTTGTTTATTTTGTTCCATCAAGGGGAAATCTTTGGGATATTTTCTCCATCTGACACATTTCTCCTAGATTTGGGATTTCTGTGGAGTCGATAAAAAAAGGGCATCCTATACCTTTACGCTATATTGAAAAACAAAACATCAGATAGGACTAGACCAAGAACAGTCATCTAGCCCATTAGAGACCTTTGGGTGAGACTGTTCTATAAACTGTAAATGCATGGCACCCAACTGGTACCATCCAGTCCACATTTCTGTATTTTGTCCACTAGGCGCTTAGAAGAAACTTTAATAACAAAATAATTTCACAAAGCCTGCTTTGTCCATTGGCATGACAAACCTCACACCACCACCCAGAAAAGGAAATGACATTTGTTTTCCAAAGCTTCTAAGTAAACACCAGTGATTCCTTAGTAATCTCTAAATTTCTTTTTCAATATTCACAATTTCTTTAACAATCCTTTCTAGAATTTTGACAAGGATCAGGACTCATGTTTCTTTCCCACATGAAAGTAGAAAATGTGCTCATCACTAGTTTTTTGGTCCAGGAATTCTTCCTGAGTCTTCAAAGACTGAGGTATATCTGCAACTTATTTCAACACCAGGGGGTTAACTCAGTCAATCAACAAATTCTGATTTAGTAAGGCCACATCAAAGACACTACTCTCTGTATGTACGTATCATCTTTCACCCGGGCTTAGAAACCTGAATTCATTGCTCTCCCATTTTTCTCACCTATCCAGATTCAATTTCCTCATCTAGATAGTTGCTTAACATTTCTAGATTGAGGACCATTTTCCTTGATTAAGAAAACAAAAGCGGAGAGTAGAAAACCCTGCCTCTCCCCAATCATGTAACATTATACCATCTGCTTCAGTGCTGGGTCTATCCTTGCCTTGTTTTTAATCCAAAAGAAACAGCACTGTTTTGCTGTCTTTAGAGTATTTTTTGTTGTTGCCTTTCAGATTCAGCCTCTTTGCTACATCATACCTACAGGTTCAAGCCAGACTTTTATCCTGCCTTGCATGTCCCTTCTTCAATCTTTCTTGTGTGTCCTTCTAAAATCTGGTCCCTCAGAGAGTTCCCTGTGCAGCCTCATTGATTTGTATTGACGCTGTACTCCACAAACACAGGTTGAACTGAATCAATCAATTTAATTTACTTTTTTGAGTGGAATAATTTTCAACTTTATAGCCTACAGTTTATTTTTTAGACTCTTCCTTTCCTCAGTAGTCAAAATCACTTTTGGGGATCTCTGAACATGGAATCAAGTGTAGATTTCTAGGGAATCTGCTTTCCCAAAGCATTGGATGCAGGCAGCTTGTGCCTATCTCAGGCTTGCCTTGCTCTCAACCTCAGCAATGTACTGAGATTTCCATCACCTCACTGCTACCCACCAGAGCGCTTCCTTGCAGGTCCTAATGAAGTCTCAAGCAGCACTGCCCTTCACCATAGATGCAGTAGAGCGTAAGTGGCAGAGGGCATGGGCTTTGAGAGCGATCAGACCTTCTCTCCCACTTACAAATGTGTGACCTTGATCAAGTAACCTCACATCTCTCTGCCTCAGTCTCCTCTCTTGAAAAATGGGAGTGATCATAGTCGCTGCCTCCTAAATCGGTTACGAAGATTAAATGAGATGATACATGGAAAATGCTGAGCATGGTGCCTGGTACATAGTAAACATTCAATAAACTGTACCATTGTCATTACCACGCTGTTGTTTCTTCCAGTGTCTAGTTCTGTAGTTCCATGTGGAGTATTTGCTGTATATCTTTAAACCTCAACTAGAGTGTAATCCCCGACTTGATTACATATGGTTAAACTTTATCTGGTAACTTCACTTGAGATTAATAAAAGCTCTTAAATAATTATATATGTTTTTTGTCTCCATGTAAACGGAAGGGTCATATGGCTGGCTGGATCGTCAGCAGTTGCTTGGGAAGAAGACTAGAGACTCTGTGCCTATACAGACTGTGTACTCAACCATGTCTCCAGCTGGTCCCATGGCTGCTGGTGAGCTGCAAGCCCTTCCAGGGCAGGGATGTGACTGCTACATCTGGGAACCAGGATGCAGCTAGAATGGCACGGCCAGAAAGCGAGCAGCCTCTGGCTGTGAATAGAATAGCCCAGTTACCTAACCCTCGCTGCCACCCCTGCTTGTGACCACAGTCGACTGGTTCTTCCTTTGCTCCTGTGCCCTCACATCATGCTCTTTCTTAGGCAAAATACAAGGATTCCACTTGCTTAAGTGAAATAAAGTAGTCAAAACTCAACACAAAACAACTTGTTAGGGCTTCCCTGGTGGCGCAGTGGTTGGGAGTCTGCCTGCCGATGCAGGGGACACGGGTTCGTGCCGCGGTCCGCGAAGATCCCACATGCCGCGGAGCGGCTGGGCCCGTGAGCCATGGCCGCTGAGCCTGCACGTCCGGAGCCTGTGCTCCGCAACGGGAGAGGCCACAGCAGTGAGAGGCCCACGTACCGCAAAAAACAAACAAACAAACAAAAAAAAAACTTGTTATTAATGGAGTCATGTAAATCAACCCACTTGTCCCTAAGTGAGCTCTCAAAAAAGCAAAGCAAACGTTGTCACTCCCTACTGAAATTCTTCTATAACCCCCATAATCAAGTTCAAATCACCTAGTCTGACAGCACTTAGTCCCTGCTTACATTAGAGGGAATGGCACTTAATGGTCCATAACTTTGTTCTCAATGGCCAATAACAGACTAAATGAACAATCCGTTCTTTAAAGTCGTGGCTTTTTAACCATTTCCTTTTGTCGGTAACGCTGAATGCTTCTCTGATTGTGTATTGATGTGTTGTTTTTCCATGTTGGGTCTTGTGTTGCTCTCTGGTTCACAACTATCTAATTCTTTAGACATGATTTCCTGCCCCCTTAGAATCTATGAGAAGTCCTAAATTGGTTTTTGCTGCAATTCTCTCAATGCCCTCAACACCCTCAGTGATGTTCTGGAGCATGAACTGGCAGTAGAGTGATTACAGCCAGGATCCTCAGTAGCAGTGTGCAAGCATCTCCCTCAGACTGGCTGGGTTTCAGCCCCTGCCTCTTGTTCTCTGGCCTCTGGTCGGCTCTTAGATCCTGTGCTCATCCATGGGCCTATTTCATTTAAATCTCTAGCCAGGCCTTCTGTACCCAGTGCTCTGGGTACGTTGACTTCCCACAGGCTCCTTACACATGATGGGGATAATTTAGAAAGCTGCACTGGGGGTCTGGCCTGATTCAGTCTTGGCAAAGCCAGGATGCTGGAAGGTAGCTCATGACCCCATTCTGGGAGCCAGAGGCTGCAGCTGAAAAACAAAAATTCTAGTCCTTCCTTTATTAAACAGCTTTTTGTTTCGTTTTGCTTTTAGCTACATATCTATTCATCATAAAGTTTTTCTTGCTTTGAATTTTATTGAAATGACATCATAGTATATGTGGTCTCTGCAACTTGCTCGTTTTAAATTCTTTCTATATGTTTCTAAAATGCCTCTATGCTGCTCATTCATTTTCACTGCTGTATATGTAATATTCAGTTGTGTGTGCCACAGTTAACTGTTCTACAATTTATCCATTTTCCTGTTAATGGATATCTACGTTGTTCTTAGCGGTTTGCTACTATGAATGATGCTGCTATGAACATTCTTGTATATGTCTTCTGATCCACGTGGGCAAGTTTCTCTGGAATATATACTTAGGAATGAAATTCTTGAGTAGTAGGTATGCGAATGTTCGGCTTTACAGCATAAAGCCAAATTGTTTTCCAAAGAGTTGTGGCTGTTTACACTCCCACTAACATTGAATAAGAGCTCCCTTTGTTCCTCACCCTTGCCAAATACTTAGTATTAGATTTTATAAGTTTTGGTAATTTAATGGTTTAAAATAGTTTCTCACTGTAGTCTTAATTTGCATTTTCCTAATTACTAATGAGTATTCTTCTGTGAAATGTATATTTATGCCATTTGTCTATTTTTGTATGGAGTTATTTGCCTGTCTCTTATTGATCTTTAAGAATTCTTTACATATTCTGGAATACTGAAAATTTATTATATTTGTTGCAAATATATTTTCCAAATTAGTGGCTTTTCTTTTTTGGTTATATTTGTTGCGAATGTATTTTCCAAATCAGTGGCTTATCTTTTCCTTTCCTTTATGGGGTCTATAGACTACCAAATTGAGGTCAAGAAGATTCTTAACTTTTCAAGTGCCATTTTCATATTAAAGTCTTTAATTTTTATGACATTGATTACATTTGTTGCAAATATATTTTCCAAATTATATGGTTAAAGATAGGGTTCAATTTTATTTTTTTCCTATATGGAAAACGAGTTGTCCCAGAATCACTTACTTTCTGTGAACTGCAGTGATACTGCTGGCTTATATCAAGTTTCCATATATGGAAGATTATGTTTGGGTTTTTGTTTGTTTGTTTTTTAACGCTTTGGCCACGCCATGCAGCATGCTGGACCTTAGTTCCCTGACCAGGGATCGAACCCGCGCCCCCTGCAGTGGAAGTGTGGAGTCCCAACCACTGGACCACAAGGGGAGTCTCATGTTTGGGTGTTTTGGTGGCTTTCAGTAAAGTATTAAAGTTGGCTCCATAAAGGTTGTGCACATTGTTTTGGTTAGATTTATTCCTAGGCACCTCCTGTTTTTATGCTAATGTAAGCAGTATCTTCTTTGTTATGTCATTTTTTAGAAACCAGTGCTGAGATATGGAAATGCAATTGATTTTTCTACTTTGATCTTATTTCCAATTACATGATATAGGCTCTTATTATTTTAAAAAATTATCTCTACATTCCTTTGGGTTTCCATGTGGTTAATTCTATCATCTGGAAATGACAAAAGTTTGTTTCTTCCTTTCCAAACCTTGTGCCATTTTATCCTTGTCTTACTGTACTGGGTAGGGTCTCCTGTGCAATATTGAATAGAAGAGGTGATGGCAGGCATCCTCTTTTTTCACAGATTTTAAAAGAAATGCTTCTAATATTTTACCATTAAACAATGGTATTTGCTACAGGGTTTTGGAAGATATCCTTCAAATTAAGAAAGTTCTGACCCAGCAATTTTACTTCTGGGTATTTATCCTAAGAACACAAAAACACCAATTTGAAAAGATATATGCAGCCTTATGTTCATTGCTGCATTATTTACAATAGACAAGATATGGAAACAACCTAAGTGTCCACTAATAGATGAATGCATAAAGAAAATGTGGTATATATACACAATGGAATATTACTTGGCCAAAAACAGAATGAAATCCTGCTGTTTGTGACAACATGGATAAACCTTGAAGGTATTATGCTAAGTGAAATAAGTCACACAGAGAAGGATAAATACCATATGATTTCACTCATATGTGGAATTAAAAAAAAAAAGAACACACAAAATAAAACAAAAACAAGGTCATAGATACAGAGATCAGAGTAGCGTTTTCTGAGAGGAAGGGGTTAGGGGGTGGGTGAAATGGGTGAAGGGGATCAACTGTATGGGGATGGGTGGTAACTAGACTTGTGGTGGTAACAACTCCATAGTGTATACAGATCAGATATAATGCTGTACACCAAAACTTATATAATAATAAAAAAATTAAGCTTCAAGAAGGCAAAATAAAAAGTTCTTTTTTTGGTAAGAGTTTTTATCCTAAATGAGTGTTGAATTTTGTCAAATGATATTTTCGTCTTCTATTGAAAAGCCCATGTGGTTTTCCCTTTTAGTTTGTTAATATGATGATCGTTAAGTCACCCTTAGATTGCCAAATTTTTAAATTAATTGGATTAAATGTTCATTATATTCTTTTATCTTTTTGAATCTTTTTTATATCTGTGGTTGTGTCTGCCCTTTTCATTCCTAATTTATTTCTTCTCTCTTACTTTAAAAAACCAATTTAAGAGGATAGCCTTTAGTCTTTTATTAACTTTTCCAGTGAACCAACATTTGGCTTGCTTGATCCTCTCTGTTTTATCTTTATTCTCTATTTTATTTATATCTGCTCATATATTTATTATCTTCTTTCTTTAGGTTTATTTTGTTTTTCATTTTCTAAATGAAGTTGGACACTAAGCTCATCAATTTTAAGCCTTTCTTCTTTCCTAATAACAGTATTTAAGGTGATACCTCTAAGGACCATTTTCACTGCATCTCATGAGTTTTGATCTATGGTTTTCCTTTTCATATTTAGTACATTTTAAATTTCCAAGTATTTTTTAAAGTATCAATTTGATGTTTTTTTGATCCATGAGAAATGTACATTTTTACTTTCCAAATGCATGGTTTTAAAAAATACATTTTGGTTACTGATTTCTAAGTTAATTACATTGTAGTATAGAATGTGGCCTGTATAATATGGCTTCTCTGAGATTTACTTTATGAACTAATATGGTCAATTTTTGTAAATCATCATGTAAACTTGAAAAAAATATACATTCTCTAATTTGGGGGCGTATGTCCATTAAATTAAAGTTATTAAGTGCAATGTTCAAATTTAGAGTAATGTTTTGACTCTCATTAATTGAGATGTACTAAAACCTCCTGCCATGATAGTAGAAATTTCTCCCTGAAGTTTTATCATTTTTTGTTTTATGTATTTTGAGCCTATTACAGTTAATACATACAACATTTAAAACTGTCATATCCTCTTGGTGAGTTGATCATTTTAAAATTATGTAGTGACCCTGTTTATTGCTAATCATGATTTTGGTATTAAAGGTATCTGCTTTTAATTACCCTAGCTTTATTTTGCTAGTATATACTTGCCAATTTTTTTTTTTACTTTAAACCTTTTATTTATTTATGTTTTATATGTGCCTGCTAAATAGCATATAATTGGGTATTGTTGTTTGTTAACTTTCACTACTATTATTGAGATATTTAGATTTGTTTCTACCATCTTTCTTTGTGCTTTTTATCTTTTTAAAAATGCTTTTAAACTTCTATTTAGAATTGAGTGGGGGGTTTTGTTTGGTTGATTATTTTTTGTTATTTTTTCTCCCTTTGTTTTCCCTAGCTGATTTTTTTTTTTTTTTGTGGTACGCGGGCCTCTCACTGTTGTGGCCTCTCCCATTGAGGAGCACCAGCTCCAGATGCACAGGCTCAGCGGCCATGGCTCATGGGCCCGGCTGCTCTGCGGCATGTGGGATCCTCCCGGACCGGGGCACGAACCCGTGTCCCCTGCATTGGCAGGCAGACTCTCAACCACTGTGCCACCAGGGAAGCCCTCCCTAGCTGATTTGAAGTTATACATTTTTTTTTCTATTCTTTTCATAATTACACTTAAATTTTAAATAGGTAATTTTTAATACCCTAACAAAGTCAACTTAATCAGTATTTTAGACTCCTTTTAGACAACATAAGGGCCCTGGAACACTTCACTTCTAATCATTCAACTCCCAACTTATGTCCATTTTAGTCTGGTATTTTAGTTCTATCTTTGAAAAAAAATCCATATTATTTTATACTGACAATGTTTATTTGTTTTACTTACATGTCTATTATTTTTTGCATTCACCATTCCTTCTTGACTATTTCAGACTGTCCTCCTAGGTTTATCTATTTTTTTTCCCTTTAAGCATATTTGCTAGAATTTTGTTTGTAGATAGTTAAATCTTTTTTTTAAACTGAATGTTTCTTTATTGTGCACTTGCTCTTGAAATGTAGTTTTTTTGGGTGTACTGTTCTAGCTTGAAGGGTTTTTTTCTTTCTTCAGTCTTTTGAAATTATTATTCCACTGTCTTCTAACATCCATTATTGCTGTTAAGAGAGCTGTTAGTAAAAATTTTGTTCCTTTTTAAAGTGAATTATTTTTTCTCTTTATCCATTTTAATATCTGTCTTTGGTATCCCTACATTTTCACATCATTGTGCCTAGGTAAGTGTGGATTATTTTAAATTTATCCTGATTTCTCTATCTTGGGCTCCATGTATCTGTAGATTTATGCCTTTCATCCACTTTGGAAAAAATAAAGCTAGCACTTATAAACCATGGATTTGGTGCCAGACCCTGTTCTAAATGCTTTGCTCAGTACCTCAACCATTATCTCAACCATTATCTCTTCAAATAATACTCAACCTTAATTTTCTCTATTCTCTCCTTCTGAGACTTCAATTAAACATATACCAGACCTTCTCATTCTATCCTCTATGTCTATAAGCTACTCTTTCCTTCTTTCCATCTCCTTCTATTCATGTGCTGCTTTACGGTTGATTTCTTGAGATACATTGTCCAATTCACTAATTCTCTCTTCTGCTGTGTCTAAGCTACTGTTTAGTGTATTCGCTGAAGTTTTAGCTTCAATGAATATAGTTTTCAGTTCTAAACTCTCTATTTGATTATTTTTTTAAAAAAAATCTCCGATCATCAGTTTTTATTTGAAAAAATTTAAATCTAAAGGATTAAGCATTATATTTAGTTGTTTCTTTAGTCTCTTTTCATCTAGAACAGTTCCCTAGATTCCTCCTTCCCTTTTTTTTAAATGACATTGACTTTTCTCACTTATTATGCAGATTGCCTCTCAATTTGAATTTGCCTGATTGTTAAATTCAAGGTAAGCGTTTCTGGCTGAGGTGCTGCATAAGTGAACATGTATCTTTCTTAGGACATCACAGCAGGAAGCTCATGATGTTAGTTTGATTATGGTTATGATTGGTTAAGGTTAAGGTGGTGTTGCCTGTTCACTTTTGTTTTTCTGCTTGCTAATTTTTGTATGTAATCTTCTATTTCTTTAAATGTTTCCCACAGAGACATAGTATATTCTGTATTTGATAACTATAGTTGAAGTTCTTGGCCATTTAAATTTGTTGATTTTGCTTGAACCTCATTCTTAGTGGCTCACTTCCTTGTGTTTTGGGTGATTTTTAAAATTATTATTATAAGCTCATGGTTTACTGAACTTAATCTGTCTGAATCCTGAGAGCCTAAACTGAGGCATGGTTTCTTCCATATAGGATCTATAATTGGTTTTGGAGTGCTAGAGACCTGGCTTAATATGGGAATCTCAAGGTTAGCTCCCCTACTTTTTGTTAGACCCAAGGCAACACTGGATTTCTGTTTTTGTGTTTGCTTCCCTCCTGGAACATGTAGGCTTCAGCATACCTTCTTTTCTCTCTCTTTTTTGGCCCTGAGAGATTTTTCTCACTTACTTAAGAGCCTAGCAATGTTTTCAAAAGTATCTTGTTGCTATGAATGGGCTTTTATAGTATTTAGTCCACCATTCCACTGCTCCACACTTCTTAGGAATCACATTCTGTATCCTTGGATGAGGTGGCCAGTTGGGTTGGGTATTTAGTTTAAAATATTTTTTTCAGGTAAAATTATTACAACAGTGTTTTTTAAAACCGAGGGTTGCAAAATTAATCTTATGGGTCACAACAAGCGCTAAAATTGAGACAGAATAGAAAGTAGTAGTCTTTTATATGCAGCAAAATTCAATATTATCTCTTGAAACATTTTATTCAATTATATATTCATATGTACTAACTTGTGATATAAAACATATTTCTTGCTGCTGTCATGGGAATTTTTTTGTGTAAAGCAATTGTCTAGGGCACACAGCTTTGAAGCCTCAATGACCCTAGAATCCATGCAATGGAGAGAGGACCCAAGCCTCCTTCAGGAAGAGAATCTTAGTCTTGCCCTCACTGGGCCCATCTCTGTTACAAGGCCACTGCTCGACCAGGTGGCTACTGAGGCTAAAAACAGAGGTAAATACATAATAAATGGATTATTGACATTTGTTGAGTGAGGTAATCTGTCATAAACCTTGAGCATCCCTGCATGTCTTTGCTGAGTGTGCCAAATAGTGAGGCCTAACCATCCTGTGTCCCTGAGCCACTCCTGCAGCCAGCCAAGTAGACTACTTGCTTCCTGGGAAAGGGGGCTGGCTTATTTACTGCTTGCCATAAAAGCTGCTGAGTTCCTCTACTCTGGCACAATCGACTGTGCGCACAGCTGTCATCAGGGCCTACCAGGCTACACCCTGGCACTTAGATACAGGGTAACTTGTACCACACTGCTGCTCCTGCTGTTTGCTGTGTTGTGAGTAAAAACTCCCTTGCTCTGATGCACTGAATATCACTGTTTACTTTCAGCACATAGAGTGTAGCAAATCCATCCAAATTCCTTGGTTGCTTAGCTACCAACTTCAGAGTCTTTGTCTACGAATGGCATCAGGATTCAAACTCAGGAGTGTCTGATTCTAATATCTGTGCTATTTTCAGGGCACCTTGTTGCTTTATTATCCAGGAAATTATTATTTCTTCTGTTCCTCAGCAGCAGTCAAGATAAAAACCACAGAGTGTAAGCCAAACTACTTCCCTCTTCCTGCCTAGTTCATTGCAATTTCTCTTGTCATAATGTGTGCTCCTGCTGCCACCTGCTGGCAGCCTCAGACACCCTGCTATTTCTTTGTAAACCCCTTATCTGTGTGAAGGAAAAGCCATCGGGCTCTAAAACAAAAAAGCAAGAAGCTCAATGCAGGGATGCAGGCAGTCAGCTGGTAAACCATCCTCAAAGTTGGTAAAGCTGTAAGGGAGGAATATTCCGTTACATTCCCCTGGGGACTAATCTTTTCTCCCTCAAAGCTGATCTCAGTTTTCCCCAGATTTTACCTGTCTCCAGGTATTGAAAGCAAGCACAGATTCCGTTATCTACTAAATTTGAATGGTGGTCTCTTGCTAAACTGTGGTGTTCCATCGCACATAACACTGACCACTACACTGACAACCAACAAAACCAAAAGGTAACCAAGAAGAGTCTAAGTGGCTGCAAAGCTCGACTTGACCTCTTCATAGACGGCAAGGCTCAGAGCAATCAGGCCGCTGCATATCATGGTCCTTTACTCTGGGCAGCTAGGACCATCAGGAGAATCCATTTCCTTTGTCAAGGACGTCCATCTCTCTCTCTCTCTCTCTCTCTCCCACACACACACACACACACACACACACACACACACACACACACACACACACACACACACACCCCCTACAGAACATAATGACTTGTCATCTGGGGTGGGTTGTTGGACTTTTGTTTTCCTTTGTTTCCCTTGCCTTGACAAAACGGGGAGAAACCCTTCCTGGGGGTGGGAGAGCTTATTTCTGACTGTTGGAAAAAGAGAAAGCAGGAATTGTTGTCACGACAATTGGGAGCTCATCAAAGCCTCATTTTGCTCGTCAGCCATCACTGCCCTCCGTCCTGCACCCCCGCGTATTCCTCTAATTCAATGCTCGCCTAATGAATAACTCCTAGGAACAAAAGACCCTTTCAGGCTGGCGCACATCATTATCAGAGGAGACTTGTATAACTGTCGCAAACGACTCACGTTTTCAGGCCTGTCTCTAAATCTGGTTATTCACAACCTTTATAGTTCAATATTATTGCCTAACTGTGATCATTTTCTAATTATCCTAATAATACTTATTAAATAATTCCCATTAAATCACTTGAACCAGAGCAGCCCAGGCCAGCTCAAATACAACTTAACCTAATAAGCATCGGTCATTCATTAAGCACCAGGGCAAGCTCTTAAAGGGGCTGAGTAGAATATTAAACTGCAAAGGAATATTATTATTGCACAAATGTTATTACAAGTTCGAGTGTATTAATTTCAATGCCTGGTTTGCAAATCTTCTGTTTGGTTTCCTTTAGGGCCGCCTTCTGTGACTTGACTCCTTCAGTCTCCTGCCCCTTGTTAATCTGCATCTGGCACCCACATAAGGACAATCAAGGAGAAAAAGGCCCATAAACTTAACAGGGGAATTACATTACCAAGGATATAGAGGGAATGAACAGAATCCATCTTCTGGCCAGGCAAATACACCTTTGAAAACACCATAAGCTGGCTGAGTTTCTTTAGCTGATAACTGCAAATAGCCTTTTTTTATACTGAGGGTGAGGGAGATTTTCAGAAGCTTTAAAAATTTGGTTTCCAGACTTTAAATTTCAAGCAATAAACATCAGAGAGTCAATTCTTTAAAAAGTGTGAATGGATATTTAACATTTTGTAAGATAGTATCAGTAGCCATTTATTAAATGCCTACAATGTGGTAGGCACTCTTGGGAGACTCTTGGTCCACCAATACACTTAATTCTCAAAATGACCTGGTAATGTGAGGATTATGAGCTCCATTTTTCACATAAGGAATCTGGGAGCAGAGAGGTTAAGGGATTCTCCCAAAACCACACTGCCTAAATGCAGTGGAACAGAATTTGAACACAGGGCTCCTTGACGCTTACAATTTTACTAACCCTACCATGCCATACTGCCTCCCCAGCAAAATGAAACATGTCCTAGCTTTGCTGGTTTATCCTTTTCACTTCTAAGGCTCTCCCTGAAGTCAGCGGACTCCTAAAGACAAGTGCCAAGCCTTCTTGATTGGGAATATGACCAAACATTTCATTGTGTTGAAAGCCCTGACAATGGCTGTATACAGGTAGGCAGAGACTCCAAGCAGTGAGAAACAGTTACCACTTTTGTTAAGAACCCTACTTCTAATGGGTGGATTTGGGTTCTCTTTGCAAGGAAATGCACCGAGTATTGTAAGAAAAGGAACAAATATTTATTAACATTCTCTCCCATGCCAGGCACTGTGCTAGGGCTCCCACATACATTGTTTTAGCCAATCCTCACCACAAATCCAAGGAACAAGTATAATTATCACTCCCACTTCAGAAACACAGAAGTTGAGGCACAGAGGGGTAAAGTCAGACTCTGACGTTTCCAGAGAGACAATAACTACACAGCTACAGAAGCTGAAACCACAGGGCCTCTCACGTGGACCGGCCCTTGCAGGGCTCTGGGAGCTGCCCCACAGGTTTGCCTGCATGACTTTGTATGAGCTTCGGGCCTCACAAAATCTGGGTCTGCCCCTGCTGGTACCATTATTCTCGAATAACTGAACTTTTAAGAGAACTGAAGCCCTAACCTTTCCCTATGTTGTTTACGTGACCACACACAGAGATATGTGTTTTCAGGGTCTGCTTTCTCACATTTTATATCCCAAATACAAAAGGCTAAAGACATCACATCAGAAATTAAAGAGACAATATCCCCAATATACACACATATATATATCACTGAATCTCTTTGCTGTATACCTGAAACCAACACAATATTGTAAATCAACTGGGCTTCAATTTTATAAAAGAGACAATACCCCCCATTGACCCCAATTCACTAGCAACATCACTGCTGGATGGTTTCCACAAACACATAGATTTCTTTCAGTTTCATTCCTCACTCAAAACTCTCTGCTGGTTCCTTATTCGTTATGGCATTTCACGTCTTTTTACTTTTGGTCTTTGCAGGTGCTCTTCCCTCTGCCAGAATGGTCTCCTCACCTCCCTGGTAACCTCCTGTTCCTTCTCCAGTTCTTGTCTTAACAGATCACCCCCTCCAGGTGATTAGCCTGACCACCCCCCTTCCCCATCGAGATCAGTTAGGAACCTCGTGATTCCGTCCCCATTCCACCCTAATGCTTGTTCCCATCACAGCCCCCGTCCCCCTGTGTTGTGGTTTATTCACATGTCTGTGTCCCTCAATGGACCATAAACTTCTCAAAGGCACGAAATGTCATACTTATCGTTAGAGACCTACAGTCTTAATGTCCAATACAAAGCAGACTTTCACCAGATGAATTCTGTTTGCATCTAAGAATCTGAAGCTACCAGTAGAACAGTTACTATTTATTGCTTTGCCTTGTGCCAGGTAATGTGCTAATTTAATTTCATCATATATATATTTCATCATGTATATATGTATCTCCTTTAACCGTTATTTCAGCTCTACAATATAGGAAACCACTATTATCCACATTTTAGAGGAGAAAACGAAAGTTCATAAAGGTTTAGAACGTGACTGGCCCAAGGCCCTACAGCTGATAAAGGGAACTACAGGTGGTAAAGGGAGAAACTAAGACTTTGACTCCAAGTCCAGGCTTTGAATCACTACCAACATTGCTTGAACACCCAACTGTTTCTCCTAATTTATCTTAATCCCTGAATTGCAAAGAACATTCACACTAGCAGAAGAGAGACTGGACAGACCAGAAATCCAAGGCCCACAGGCTGACTGATGCCCTGGGAATTTCAAACTGGACAACCAGTTTGATTTTGAAAGTGGGAAGCAGTTGTGGATTGAGCACCGCAGGTCCGTGTTGACAGTTCCACAGCGGGTGACAAGGTCTCACTGTTTTGCCCAGATGGTTAGACCGGCACTGTTTTCAGACCAGAGACACGGGCCTGAGCCCGCTTCTCCAGATCCGCCCGCAGGGATGCCTACCTGCTTCTCCTCTCAGCGCCTTCTCTAGCCTCACGCCCTGGATCTCGGAAGCCCTCTGCCACTCCTCCACCTCTTCCAGCTGCCTCTGGATGGCCTGCAATGCCAGGATCATATGTCACGCAGGTACTTTCAACGTGCAGAGTCATGCAAGGGCGCCAATTCTGCCACCTACTTTCCAAGAGGAAGAAGCCCTTTCCCTCGTGATGCCACCTCCTCGACTAACTGGGTAAGAACCCATGAATTCCCAAAATAACTAGAACTTGATATTTCTTTTCTTTAAGTATGAAAACATAAAGCAAGGAGTCTGTGTGTAAGCTCAATTTTCCCCCAAGGAGACATTAAAACACTCCCCTTTGACCAGGCCAGTCACACAGACATGCTCTCAGGCAGAGGCTGCTGCACTGGGTGGGTGGTCCTCGTAGTTCCTGGACTCCTCGGCCTCTGACCATGGTGATGGCATAGCCATCAGAGCTACAGTCCCTACCCAGAGTAGGACAGGGTCTCCAGGGGCAAACACAGGGCACGTTTCTTCTCCCAAGAAGAACCAGCAGACACCTCCCAAGAAGCTGTTCTGGAGCAGCAGACGCGGGCCAGCTCCTGGGGCTCTGGGTGTCCCTCTCCTGGTTTGTCCTGCTCTTGTCCTCAGCTACAAATCGGCAACCTATTCTTTCACTGCACCACGGGGGCTCTTTATTGTCTGTGGAAGTGCACTGTGGCTTATTACTAGCAGTTTATTAAGACGAGACAGAAATGCTTATCCCATTAAGGCACCCCCTCCATACCTTAACCTAACCATCAAGGCACCTAGCAAGGCTTGGGATCATGACTGCGTTTGCCTTTACATGTTTATTTTCCCTACCAGCTATTTCTCGCTTGTATATTAGGAAGGAAAATGAAGGGAAAGACTTTCTTCTGTACATTCTGTTCATCCCTGTCCATTTTCTCTGCTTTCAAACACACACTGCCAAAAGGCACATCTCTTGACAGAACAAACTTTGCACCTGGCAGACCAGGTGTGTTCAAGGAAGTGGCAGCTGTCTGGGCAGGTAGAATGTGTGTGTTCTTCCTTTCCTACCTTCCTCTAGCTCTGTCTCACACCTCTTCCTCCTTAACTCCACATCCTTCTAAGTCTCCCCTGGATTCAAAGTACAATCGCTGAGGCATCTGCAACCCGTGAAGAGGCCCAAGCGAGGGTAGCAGTGGGGAGGGGTGGGGACGGAGCAGCCACCTGGCTTCTTGTCTCAGCTGAGAGGGTTTAAGCCCCGAACATAAAATCTGAAATAGATGGGAATTCTATCTAAAACTACTTGTAATTTTATGCCCTCTTCCTCTCTGTCTCTCTTTTAAAGACAATTATATCTTTATAGATCTGTCTCTTGCTGGCACTGTGTAGAATTGCTAAAGGAAGGGAAACATTTAAATGACTTTATTACTGATTACTTTGCAATTATGGCTCTATAATTGTTATGGACTGAGTAGTGCCCCCCCACCCTGCCAAATTCACATGTTGATGTCCTAATCCCTAAAGAGACTGTGTTTGGAGATAGGGCCCTTAAGGAGGTAAATAAGGTTAAGTGAGGTCATACCAGTGGGCCCTAATCCAACAGGACTAGTGTCCTTATAAGAAAAGGAAAAGATGCCAAAATTCTCTCTCTTTCTCTCTCTTTCTCTGAATGCACACAGAAAAAAAGGTCATGTGAAGACACAGCAAGAAGGCAGCTGTCTACAAGCCAGGAGGAGAGTCCTCACCAGAAACCAATCCTGCAGGCACCTTGATCTTGGACTTCCAGCCTCCAGGACTGTGAAAGAATAAATTTCTGTGGTTTAAGCCACCCAGTCTGTGGTATGTCATTATGGCAGCTCAAGCTGATTGATATGGTGGTCATTCTTTAGAAACTAAGGATGAAAATCTCAAAGATTATACAGGACTGGTATGGGTGCTAGCAGATTAGGCCTCAAAAGGCCATCGTAATTCTTCTGCTATCACTGCCTACTGTCTGGAGTAAAAATAGAAGGAGGGGAAATTGCTGAGTTTGCCAATCCATTTCATAAAGACTTCTCATGTTCTCAGAAGGAAAAGTTGAAATGTTTCAAGAAAGCCTATTTCAGAAGTTGAGAATGGACAGAGGGAATTTATGGGAAGTTTTCCCATCCACTAGGTGAAGGGGGTGGCTCCCAAGTCAGTCACTGAGAAGAGTAAAGGAGGCTGGAGTAAGTGACTTCCTGCTTTTGTCAGAAACAAATTACAGGACTACCCAGCCTGATAAAGCGAACAACTGGAAGAAGGGATGTAGGGTACGCTGCATTAACATGAGTGGTCATTTTAAGTCCTTCTGTCCTAAAACCCAACTGTCCCTCAAGGCTAGGTTTGGGGTCCTCAGGGAAAGGGGGTGTGCCTTGACTTTCTGCTTCATTTTGCAGGTGGGCAGATCAACTTGGACAGAAATGTTTGGAGTAAACAATCAGGCCAGGGAATCTGTAGCAGAATGCTAGATGCTTGTGTGTTCAACTAACCTTGGAATAGAGACAGCCCCAGTAGTTGTCAGCTCAGCGAAGACACTGTCAGAAAGTCAGGGGAAGGTTGTGTCCTCACAGAGGACAAAACTAAGGCCACTCGTGTGTGGCACTAAGGGCCTGGGATTGTTCCCAAGGCCGTGTGTTGGCTGCTGTTCCAGCTCACTTTGCAGGACACGCGTCTGCAGATGGAAAGGCAGCTGGGAGTGGGCCAACTCAACACCTGGGCCCTCCAGGCCCCAGAGTCCCACCAGGGATTGAGTCAGAGCCTTTAGAATAGCCACAAGCCCGGTTTCTCAGAGAAGAGAGACCTATCTTTCCCCAGTGCAATACAGATTTCCAAAGGCTTCCACATCCAGATCCCCAGGATCCCAGACCCACTCACTCAGCTCAAGTTTGTTTTCTGACCTGAGCTTTGTGAAGTCTTTTCAATTCTTCTTGCTTAACCAATTGTTTTGTTGCTTTTTCTAGCCTCCTTCTTCTTCTTAGTGTCTCCCTCTCCTACAAAAACCAAGAAGAAAAAAATACGTCTTGAAAAATGAAATTGAAATGTACAAAATACCGTCACAGACTCTGCCCTCTCCAACCAAACCACTGCTTAGCTTCTAGAACAACAATGTCAACAGAACTTTCTGCAGTGATGGAAATGTTCTGTATCTAGGCATAAGATTGCCTTCCCTACTTCACTTTGCTTGTACAAATACGTCATTAATACCACTGGGTTCTCTGTGTGCCTGGGCTAGTAGAATACAGAACATTCAAAATTGAGGCATTTAAAATAGCGGTCCAGATCTTGACGGTGCCTCTTCCAGGTTTTAGACAGCAGAGAAAGGAGCAGTAGTGGTGTGGCCAGCTCCACATATTGCAAGTTTCAGGAAACTCTTCTGATTGGAGAAGCAGCAGAGAATAACGTTTGAGCACTGGGCCCAGGAGCCATGCAAAGCTGGCATTCAAACCCCAGCTGAGCCGTGTGAGCTTCGCTATGTCATACAACTTCCTGAACTTCAGCGTCCTCTTCAGAGTGATGAGAATGATTTAATGCCTACCTTGTAGGGATGTGATAAGGATTAAATGGGATAAGGTGGGTCAAGTCCTTTGCAGAATACTTTAAAAAGATATGGGATAGATAGTCAGTAAATACTATGATTTTTACCATTACCAGTATGATCATTATATTATTATTATACAAATTAGCATGATTATAATTTCTTACTAAAATCCACTATTTTTCATATGTGTGTGTATGTACATAGTTTGTATAATGTATGTATGTATACATCTTACATATACAAAATAAATGTCCAACTTGGGCCGGTTTTATTATGTTTGCCTTCTCAGAGCATACACATCAATTTTCTATATTAGGATGAGAACGAGAACATGCGAGAGACTTCTTTCTAATGCTGGCAGAAATAAATATGGAATTAAAAACTTGTTACATCTAGCCTGGTGCCTGGGCATTCAGTAGCTGCGGTTGAGTTGAATGTTTGCCCATTAAAAGGACTATAAATCCACAAGTGGGGAATAGACCTAACAGGCCTGACTCCAGGTCCATAATAGAGGTCAGAGATTTTACCTTAAAAGCAAGTGCCTTTCCAGGGCTTTATGGATCCTTGGCATTCTGCCACCCATTCCATCACTCTCCTTAGGAAAGCACCTAGCTTTCAGGGTTCAGAATGTTTACAGACCATCGGTGAAAACATTTAGCTCAATGACGAAACTTGGTTTTTCTAAAATTCTCTGTAGGATGTAGAATCCTAAAGAGCTTCATCCTTTCTTTCATCCTTGGAAGGAAATTTTGGCTCTCAGCACTCAAACTTATTCTATATCTCTTCTCTATTGCTAGAGGACAACTTCCAGATTGACTGTCAACCACTGCAGAGGTTCCAGGCCATTTGGGTGAGGGAACCCCTCCTTTAAGCAGCCAGGACCTTTCTGGGAAGACTGGGTGGGGAGGGGTGTGGTGGTATTTAACAAATATCTCTTGAGCTTCCGCTATACTAATCTACATAATAACTGTCAGCAGTTTTTGAGTGCTATGTGCCAGACACTGCACTGATTACTTCACACGCAGCATCTTATTTATTCCACAAATTACACTTATTTCACAGATAAGGAAATCAAAGCTCAGAGAAGTTAAATAACTTGCCCAAGATGACACAATCAGGAATTGGTAGAGCCAGGAGCTAAGCCCAGGCAACCTGAATCCAGTGTCCACATTTCTATCTAGCTTATTCTGCCTTTCCTGTACCAGATTCGCTGCAGATGCATCAAGGACCTCTGCTTCAAAGAAATAGCAAACTTCCCCCCTAAATTAAGACCCTTCAAACAGTTTCAGCGAGGGATGCCTTGACAGCAATGCGCTGTCTTAGCACTTCCCAGCAGCAAAGCTGCCAAACCCCAACTGCTTTATCAAGAGTCAGCAAAGCAGAACCTAGACAGGGAAAGAAAGTCCTTTAACTGCCTTTTATTAAAAGATGTGGACATAGGAAAAAAGAAGGATGATTTATTAACAAACGCTCATATAGCCTTACATTGCACCAGGCACGGTTCTCACATCCTCAGTAATGGTGATGACGATGCAGAGAAGAAAGGAAAACGTCTAAGGGCTAAGGAAGAAAAAGATGAAGGACAGAGAAAGGGAGAAATCTGGCAGGACTGAAGACAAGCTGCCTGTCTCCCTCTCTCAGATCCCAGCATTAACTTGAGGGGAGGGGGCAAAGCAAAGAGGCGAGGCTGCATATCCTGTCTCCAGTTTCCTTTGCAAAGGTTCACTTGAGCTGAGTGGGCTCTGTGCCATGTGGCTGGGGACACACCTGTATGGGGCAGAAGAGATAAAGAAACTAGAAGGGAAAACACTTCCCTCGTTCCTTCAGTGTGAGCCCTTGGGAAGTCATAAAGAAGGAACCTTTTTGCCAGCTTCCCTGCCTGAAGAGTGGGCCGTGTTGGAAGCCAGGTGAAGCGGGCAAGGTTTACCACACTGCAGGTTTATGTGATGACTGGCTCTGTTCTGGTCCAGCAGGAGACAAGGAGCTATTCGCAAGGCTTGCCCTAGGTATCATGGTCTTGCCATTTCGATGGCTTTCAGCCACTCCATTCTTTTGGTCCCCATGAGTGGCAGAATGGCTGATGCTGGGGCTTCTGCCTCATTTGAATACAGAATTAACTCAGGGTCACTCAAGGGGGTGAGAGGGTCTGTAAGGAAATCCCAGAAATCAACACGACACATAGAATTCATTGGTACTGAGTGTCTAACTAATCATGGCACCCATGGTTAGAAATCAGAAATCTCTATGTATTCTCTTGTTCTCATTCTCTCTCTCCCCAGCATGTCCCAGCTCCCTCCTGACTTACTTGCTCCAAGGTGAGCCGTGGGGAGCTGGAACCCCTGAATGACTTGAGATGATGCCAAAGCTCCTAGTGCTAGATATGGAAAAGTTGAGTTTAAGTAAATAAATTTGGTTCTCTCTCTTTCTCCGCAGATCCTTACTGCTCCAAAAAATAAACACTGCCAGAGCAGTGAACTGCTTCTGTCCGCCCAGGAAGCATATGATGTCCAGTCATTCAGCTCTTCCAGCCCCAGAGGATAAAGAAAACAATGGTGGGATTTGGTCATGGGATGCGTGTCTCCGTGTATGTAACATACAGACACATTTAAAGACATACAATGACGTTTGTGTTTTTTAATCCATGGGTATGGGAGTTATTTAAAGGGTTCTCCAGAAATGAATGTTCATTAAGCAGAGAGAAGAACTGCCATTCCCCCGCCAGCACACGGCTAGTCAGTGGGGATCCTCAGAGCCTAGATGCAACTGCATGGTTCATTTCGTATTTCTGATTAGAATAAACATAACGTTTTCCATGCAATCTGCCTCTAGTGCTTCTTAAATGAAGCTGTGTTACCCCTAGGGAAATACACATCTGCTTGTTTTAATTTTTTCGATGGTTTGCTTGTTGGATCACCACTTTAAGACTGCAGTCACCAAATGGTTTCAAGTAAATACGTCTGTTTTATCCCCCTTCCCACTTTGACATCTCTGAGAAAGGCAAGTTCCTAAAAGTTAAAAAATATATATAAAAAGGTAATTCTTAGGGTGTTCCAGGTAAAAAGAGCGGTTGCTGTCAGATGCAAT
>NW_020174438.1:2655258-2676417 GCF_003031525.2 Neophocaena asiaeorientalis asiaeorientalis
GGTTGTTTTCAGATGCAATGAAACGTGATCCTCCTAACGAAACTGCTGCAGCTGGAGCCCACACTGGGTCTGAAATCTGGATGGTAAACGGCCCCCGCAAGCCAAGGCCCCCTTTGGTTTGCCAAGTGTTACCTTTGACCGCAAGGAAGGCTGAGGATCGAATTCTTCATCTGCAGAGGAGGTGGCGGTGGAAGAGGTGGAAGAGACAGTCCCTGTCACCTGTGCTCTGATGGGGACGTGCTTGGGACCTGAAATGGGAACAGAAGAATTCACTGAACTCCTAGCTTCTTCTCCTGCGTCATGACCCAAAGCCACCTCTCCTTCCTCCCTGCTACCCCATTCTCTCCCTCCCTGCCCTCCCCTCACTGCACCTGCCATGAGCGTGAGGCGGCAGCACCTAAGGGCAACTGAAAATTTGGCCCTCTACGTTAATTACATTTCTGGATCCCTGCCAAGAGCTTTGCAGCTCTCTTTTCATGTGAAAAAAAAGGTATTATGCAGAAATCAATTAATTCCTTAAACACCATTTGTATGGTGTGTTGCTAGGAATGCATTCAGAGATGAAATCTATTAGTAAAATTCATGTCTGAAGTTAGCTGAGTTACCTAAATGCTTGTGTAAGGTTCGTTCTGCAGAGTAATTGAATGCAAAAAAGTCGGAGCCAGCTCTTAAACAAATCGCCCTTCTGCGGCTCACAGCATCTGGCACCCATTTTTACTACATGACATCTGCTCAGTGTAAAAGGGCTGGCGTCAGAATGTCTGGTCATAGAAAAAAAAAAAAAATCCCAAATGTAATCAGAAGCAAAAGGACTCTAAGCCTAAGGTTTTATCACATAGTCTCATGCAACGTAAATATTTCATTAATTATGGCTAAACAAATGCCAATTTTATTTTCCCAACTTGCAGATATTATCACATCATCGAAGTGATGATTCAAATGCCAGGAAAGGCGGTTTAAGATAGGGAGGGCTCAACAATTCAGGGCCCACGGGAGAGCTGAAGTCGAGGGGAGATGCCAACCCCTGAACAAGAGGTAGATGGTTAGAGGCAGCAAAGTGCCTGTGTTCACTCAGATCTCTTTGTGATCTGACTGGGGACCACGTGTGATAAAGTGTTCCAGGTGCCACGGGAGACTTTTGTTCTTCTCAGCAAGAACATCTGCCCCTACACATCAACCTGATGCAGAGTTAATGATTAATATCTGGATTAACGCACCCTGAACACTGGCTATCAGAACCAGCTAGGACTCCATGATAGGAGATTTACTAATCTTTACTCTGCCGCATCAGCTTCTATCTAAAGAGAAATATGTGTTGGGTGGGGAGGGAGGAGGAAAGGCAATTCCAAGCTGACTAGCATTCTCTCCAGCCTGCCTTTTCTTCCTCGTAATTTTCAACTATTCACCCCAGTGGGAGAGGCCAAGTTTTAAAAATTAAGGGTAATTTTAACCTCCAGGAACACATTTACATATGCTGTTATTCAAAGCAAAATAACGCAAAACATCTATATAATAACACAGCCGCTCTGGGGAGAGAGTTAACTGTTTTCCACTTTAATTTGCCAGATGCGAACGCTCAGGTGAAGAGAAAATCAGGAGCTGCCTAATAACGGTGGAGGCATTGTTAGTGGGAAGCTGAGACTGTTTCCCAGCCCCAGCCACTAAATCACCACTGAGTCCTTTAGTCACTGAGTATTCCCTTCTTAATGTGTGAGCTTGAGGAACTAACTTCACCTCCTCAGTTTCTGGGGATCATGATGTCTAACTTGCAGAACTGTTGTAGAAGAGTAAACGTAATCAATATAAAGAGCCTAACACAGTGCCTGGTTCATTGCAGGTGCTTAAATAAATGTCGTCGTCATCATCAGCTGCTTCTCCCAGCAGCAGCCATTGCTTCATCACCATCATTGATCCCAACGAACAATACTGCAATATTAGTAAACTGCCTAATCAACCGTCATTTTATGGAGGAAGTATAATAACCTAAATTTGAAACTTTTTCTATCAAAAATAAATTTAATATTTCCACTGAATTTTATTTTGAAATTGAGGAGAAAATGTTCCCAGATATAATGCATTTCTTAAACTTCTGGCAAAGTTACATAAAGTTAAATAGTTACCCCTGAATCTCTTCCCCTTTACTCTCTTCCATCATAGAACCATTCATTCTACTTTACTTTTCATTTGCAAGCTTAAAAAATTTGCAGCATTGTTCTACTCTGGCTACAATGGAGTGACTGATTCTGGGATTGATCTCCCACCACAAAGCACTAGAGGTCAGGATGAAATATATGAAGCAGCTGTTTCCAGACACTGGACAAGAGGCAGAACAGAACTGTGATAAAGGTGGGAACAGAGCTTACACGAGGTAAGCCCTACAATCACAGTAGCTTTCTGCCTACAGGCACTTTCCAGAACACAGTGCAGGTAGGAGGAACCTAAACAGAGCATAGCAGATTCATTGAGTTGAGAAGACAAAGGTCACCATTTGAGTGGGCTGAGGCAGTTGGAATATGTGGGGAAGAGTACTTGAGAGGAAGGAGCTATGTAGAAAACAGACTTCAGAAATAAGCATAAAAGTCAACTTGAGGGGCTTCCCTGGTGGCGCAGTGGTTGAGAGTCCACCTGCCGATGCAGGGGACACGGGTTCGTGCCCCGGTCCGGGAAGATCCCACATGCCGCGGAGCGGCTGGGCCCGTGAGCCATGGCCGCTGAGCCTGCGCGTCCGGAGCCTGTGCTCCGCAGCGGGAGAGGCCACAGCAGTGAGAGGTCCGCGTACCGCAAAAAAAAAAAAGTCAACTTGAGTCTATTGCTTAATGATAAATTATAGATGCATAGAGAGAAATTGCACAAGGTTGGGCCGACAACTGCTGGAAAGTTATAGGGTAAATAATCTCTAAAGCTTTCACAAGACTAGAAAATGTTCAAGTTTTACCCAAATAGGGTAGAGCAAATGTTGGGGGCATTAGAGTGGAGACGACAGAAGAATCGCACTTGAGTAACAGGGATAAATTAGCTCTAGAGTAAAGGTCATTATAGACGTAACTGAATAAGCTTAAAAACCAGCCTTGTAAGAAACAAATTGATCTGCAAGTTACTCTACTGCCTGCCAAACATTCTTTAATGCCTATATAACACTCTTGAAATGAGGAAACAAAATCTAGACACTCTAAAATGTAATATTTACAAAATCTAGCAGCCAGTAAACAGTTACTAGATACACAGAAAAGCAGGACAATGAGTCTGATAATCAAGAGAAAAAGCAATCAATAAAAGCAGACTCAGAAATGATGAAATTAGCAGACAAAGATTTAAAAAGAGTTATTCTAAATGTGCTCAAGAATTGAAAAAGAAAACACGAACAGAATAAGGACAGAAACAAAAAATGTTTTTAAAAGAACCAAATGGAACCTATAAAGATGAAAACTACAAAATCTGAAATGAAAATTTCACTGGATCAGTTTAACAACAGACTAAATACTGCAGAGGAAAATATTCAGTGAAATTAAATAATAGCAATAAAATAAAAACTATCTAAAATGAAGCACAGAGAAAAAGAGACTGAAAAAAATGAATAGACCCTCAATGACCTGTGGGACAATATCAAGTGGTCTAAAATACATGTGATTGGAGTGCCAGGAGACAGAGGGAGAATGACAGGAACAGAAAACATAGTTGACATAAGATTGCTGAAAATCATGCAAATTTAATGAAAATTGTAAATCCACAGCTTCAAGAAGCTCAAAAACCCACAAGCAGGGTAAACGCAAAGAAAATCATAGCAAGCCTCACGATAATGAAATTGCCAAAAACCAGAGATACAGATAAAATCTTAAAAGCAGACAGAGAAAACTGATACATTTCATACAGAGAAACAAAGACAAGAATGTCCATGGACGTCTTGTTAGAACCTAAATATGCCAATAGACAATAGAACATCATTAAAATGCTGAAAGAACAAAAAAATCTGTCAACTTATGATTCTATGTCCAGTGAAACAACCCATTCAAAATGAAGCAAAAGGGGCTTCCCTGGTGGTCCAGTGGGTAAGACTCCACACTCCCAATGCAGGGGACCCAGGTTTGATCCCTGGTTGGGGAACTAGATCCCGCATGCACACCGCAACTAAGAGTTCGAAGGCCACAACTAAGAAATCTGCATGCCTCAATGAAGATCCCGTGTGCAGCAACTAAGACTTGGCACAGACAAAATAAATAAATAAAATAATAAATATTTTTTAAAAATTCTCCTTACCTGCCTTGTTTTTTTAAAAAAAAATGAAGCAAAAATAAAGGTTTTTGGTTTTTTTGTTTTATTGTTTTTTTTAGGAGAAAGAAGTTAGGATAATTTGTTGTTAGCTGACATGGATACAAAAAAGTCTTAAAAAGTTCTGTAGCAGAAGGAATACACCAGATGGAATGAAGAGGTTCAGAAATGATAAATATAAAATAATTTTTCTTTGTGGTTCTTAATTTCTTTAAAAGACAATTGACTGTTAAATGTAAGATAGTGTGAAATAATAAGAAATATACCTACAGATCTTCCTCAGCTTACAATGGGGTTACATCCCGATAAACCCATCCTAAGTTGAAAATATTGTAAGTTGAAAACTCATTTAATACACCTAACTTACTAAATGTTGTAACTTAGCCTAGCATGCCTGAATGTGCTCAGAACACTTACATTGCCTACAGTTGGAAAAAATCATCTAAAACAAAGGCTAATTATAACAAAGGGTAGACTAGCTCATGTATTGATAGATTATTGAATACTACACTGAAAGTGAAAAACAGAATGGTTGTTTGAGTACAGAATACAGGCTGTAAGTGTATAAGTGTATCGGTTATTTACCAGCCAGGTCTCCTGGCTGACTGCGAGCTGTGGCTCTCTGGAGAGTATGGTACCACATATTGCTTGCCTGGGAAAAGATCAAAATTCAAAATGTGAACTATGGTTTCTAATGAATGCATATTGCTTTCGCATTACCATAAAGTCAAAAAATTTCAAATTGAACCAGTGTAAATCAGGGACTTTCTGTATTGGTCACTGCCCCTGGCTTCTGCTAATATTTGATCTTTGACCCCAATTCCTGACAAAAAGGTCTTAAAACCCTTGGAATTTCCCAGGTGATAGGAGTTTCTTTTGTTCTAATGAGGTGGCTCTTGGTGGGCTTGTGGATGGGGACTGGTCACTAGAAAGACCAAGCCATGATTAGAAGCTTGGAACTATCATCCCTACCCCTCCATCCTCTGAAGAGGGGAGAGGGGCTGGAAAATGAGTTAATAATCGATCATACCTATGTGATGAAGCCTCCATAAAAATCCCTGAAGTACAGGGTTTAGAGAGCTCCCAGATTGGTGAACACATCCATGTGCTGGGAGGGTGTTGCACCCCAGCTCCATGTGCTTGGGACCCTTCCAGACTTCACCCTATGTATTTCTTCATCAGGCTATTCATCTGTATCCTTTATCATATCCGTTATAATAAACTAATAATTGTAAGTAAGTGTTTCCCTGAGTTCTACACCAATTATTGAACCCAAGGAAGGAACTGGGGGAACCTCTACTTATAACCAGTTGGTCAGAAGTACAGGTGACAACCTGTAAGGATACAGAAGATTTGAGCAAACACTACTAATATATTTGACCTAATCGACGGATATAAAACAACATCCTCAATAACTAGAGAATATAATTTTTTTTCAGAGCACATGGAACATTCACTAAATTGGTGATATGCCAAGCCATAAAGCAAGTATCAACAAATTTCAAAGAACTGAAGTCATACATAGTATGTCTTCTGACAACAGTGAGGTTAAGCTAGAAATCAATTAATAAAAAATATAAGTAGAACACTTCAAAATGATTAGAACTTAAGCAATACTTTCTAACAACCTACAGATCAAAGAAGAAATAAAAATAAATTTAAATTAACTGATGATAAAAAAATATGGTATAACAAAATGAATAGAATGCAGCTAAAGTGATGATTAGAGGGGAATTTAGAGCTTTAAATGTATACATTATGCAAAAGAGAAAAGTTGAGAATTGATGCTCTAAGATCTAATTCAAGAAACTAGAAAAAGAACCACCAAATGAACCTAAGGAAACCAAAAAGGAAGACAATACTCAAGATAAGAACAGATTATGAAAGACAATGAAGACAAAGCAGAAATAAAATAGAAAATTAACAGAGCAAAAATTTTCTTCTTTAAAAAGATGAATAAAATTGATAACCTCCACGAAGAATGAGAAAAAAGAGACAGAAAACACACCTACCAATACTGGGCATAAAAAGTCCTACAGTACTAAAGGAAGCTAGTAACCATAAACCATTTTATGACAATAAATTTGAAAATTTAGATTCAATGGACAAATTTATGGAAAAACATGACTTACAAAACTGACATAAGAAGAAATAGAAAATCCGAGTAGTTACATATCTAACAGAAGGAACCCTCATATACTGCTGGTGGGAATATAAATTGGTGCAGCCACAGTAGAAAACAGTGTGAAGGTTCCTCAAAAAATTAAGAATAGATCTACCATACGATCCAGTTATTCCACTTCTGGGTATTTATCCAAAGAGCACAAAACACTAATTTCAAAAGATATACACACTATGCTATGTTCATCATTATACTACGTTCATCACAGATATACACACTATGCTACGTTCATAGAGATGTGGTATAGGAGAGAATACTACTCAGCCATAAAAAAAGATGACATTTTGCCATTTGTGACAACATGGATGGACCTTGAGGATTTTATGCTAAGTGAAATAAGATGGAGAAAGACAAATACATATGAGTTCACTTATATGTGGAATACAAAAATAAATTAATTAATGAACAAATCAAATCAAACCAAATAAAAACAAACATGGGGATACAGAGAACAGAGTAATGGTTATCAGAGGGAAGAGGGTACCAGAGGGAAAAACGGGTAAAGAGGGTCAACTGTATGGTGATGGATGGGAACTAAAACTCTGGCTGTGAGCACACAGTAGTGTATATAGGAGTCAAAATATAATGCTGCACATGTTAAGCACATAATGTTATAACCAATAAAAAGAGTACCTATAAAAATAATCTACAGCAAATAGAAAGATAAGCCTTCTGATATTGGGTTAAAAAGATAATGATCTATTTATTACCACTTCTATTTAGCACTGTATAGGCGGTCCCAGGCAGTACAAGAAAGTTAAATAAAACGTATACAAACTGTAAAGGAGGATGTCAAACCGTCTTTATTTTCAGACAACATGATTATCTGCGTAGAAAATCTCACAAAAAAGCTACTAGAATAATAAGTGATTTTAGCAAGGACAATAGAAAAAGTCAATTGCGTTTCTACGTATTAACAATGAACAACTGAAAATCAAAATTAAGAAAGCCACTTCATTTACAGTAGTAACACAACAAACTGTGAAATTCTTAAGGGATACATTTAACAAAATATGCACAGGAACTACACACTGAAAACTAAGAAAATCTAAATAAATTAAGAGATATTCCATCTCCATGGACTGAAAGACTCAGTAGGTATCAATTGTTCCCAAATTATTTAGAGACTAAAAACAGTCCCAATCAAAATTCCAGCAGGCTTATTTGGTAGGAATTGACTAGCTAAATTTAAAATTTTTATGGAAACACAGAAGACCTAGAATAGCCAAAATAACTTTTAAGAACAAAATTTGAGGACTCCCACTACCTGTTTGCAAGACTTACTCTAAATCTCTAGTAATCAAGAGAGTATAAGGATAAACATACAGATCAATGGAACAGAGTAGAGAGCACAGAGGTAAACCCACACGTATATAGTCAACTGATTATCTGTAAAGATGACATTGTAACACAGTGGGGGAAGAAGAGACTTTTTAACAAGTGGTGCTTTAAAAATTGGATATCTATGGGCAAAAACTTTGACTTTTATTTACTATAAGAAATTAATTAGAATTGGATTATAGACTTAAGCCCAAAAGCTAAAAACTGTAAAACTTCGGAGAGAAAACATAGGAGAAAGCCTTAGTAACTTTGGGTTTAGAAAGATTTCGTAAATCTAATTCAAATTATTAAAAAAATTAATTAATTTGACTTCATCAAATTAAAAACTGCTGTTCTTTGGATGATGAAAATGAAAAGACAATCCACTAGCTGGGAGAAAATATTTGTAAACACATATCTGATAAAGGACTTATAACCAGAATTTTTATGAACTCTGACTAAATAGAGGGTTATAGTGTGTTCTCAGATCAGAAGACACAATATTCTAAAGCTATCAAATGTCTCTAAATTAATCAATTTCAAACTGTATCATTTATAACTGCACACACAAAAATTGAATACCAGGGAATATATGTAATGAAAATTGTACAAGATCACTACAACTACAAAACACCGACAGAAATTGCAGAAGTCTTTAGGAATGTATCATGTCCAGGGATTTGAAGACTTACTATTATAGAGATGTTAATTTTCTCCAAATTTATCTCTGGAGTCAATGCAATACTAGTCATATGCCCAGAAAATATTTTTGTGGAAATTGATGAGTTGATTCTGTAAGTCATGTGGAAATGCAAAAGGCCAAGAATATCAAACAATCTTGAAGAACAAAGTGGAGAATTTACTTCAGACTATGAAGATTTATTATAAAACCACATAATGAAAACAGCGTGATTCAGGTGCGAGGACAGACAAACCAGTGGAAATGAATAGAAGGTTCAAAAATGAACCTGCCTCATTAATGACAAAAGTGTCACTGCAATGAAGTGGGGGAAAGAGATGGCTTTTTAAATAAATGCTGCTGAATCAACTGGATAACAACATGGAAAAAAAATAAACACTCAGCCTACCTCACAGAATATACAAAAATCTATCCTACGTTGGTCATAGACTTAATTATGAAAGATAAAATAATAAAGCTTCTATAACAGTGTTGTACAATAGAAATCCAACATGAGCCATGTATGTCATTTATAATTTTCTAGTAGCCACATTAAAAAATGTAAAAACAGACAGATGAAATTAGTCTTAATCATATGTTTAGCTCAAATTTCAAAAATATTATCATTTCAATGTGCAATCAAATATAAAAATATTAATGAGATCTTTTACATTATTTCATTCAAACTTAAGTCTTCAGAATCTGGTGCATATTTTATACTTACAGCATATCTTGTTTCTTGGTTTTTTTTTTCATATATAGCTCCTTTATTTGTAGAAAAGATTTGTGGAAAACAAGGTAAATTTTATAAAAATTACATGCGCTCCCAAAATGAAACTCATCACTGGTGATAAATAAGTGACTGAAGTAATAACCAGTTTACCTGGGATGATTTGCTGGGATGCTAAAGGGGAGATATTACTTGGTACAGCCCACTATATGCACCAAAATAATAGTTACTGACCTTTGAAATTTATGGAAAGAACCATACAAATGGTTTTCAGATATAACTTTAATTTTTGGAAGTATTTGAATGGTTTTTTAAAATTTTTATTTATTTATTTTTGGCTGCGTTGGGTCTTTGTTGCTGTGCGCGGGCTTTCTCTAGTTGCAGTGAGCGGGGGCTACTCTTTGTTGCGGTGAGCAGGCTTCTCATTGCGGTGGCTTTTCTTGTTACGGACCACAGGCTGCAGAGCACAGGCTTAGTAGTTGTGGTGCATGGGCTTAGCTGCTTCGCAGCATGTGGGATCTTCCCAGACCAGGGCTCAACCCCGTGTCCCCTGCATTGGCAGGTGGATTCTTAACCACTGTGCCACCAGGGAAGCCCTTGAATGGTTTTAAACATGGGCTTGAATTTGTAAACATCTACAACTTTCCCCCACAAGGACTCCCAGCCCAAGAGTAAGCTGTGGCTTAACCAAACGGGAATGTCTGTGCTGTTGAAGGCCAGTGCTACTTTCCACGGAGGGGAACATCAACCCTTTTCTGGCTTGTTAGAACTTTCAAGGCCCTTATGTCTCTGATGCTGAGCATCTGGCCAGGGGCATTTTGTGAACCAGACAATGAGAGCTTCTTGGAATGAGTACATCTTGGTTTAGACAATACATTTTCAATAATTAAAGTGAAATGTAATCCTATCAAAAGAGAAAAGTTGAGTTGAACAGAAGAATATTTTATACAGCTTCAGTTTTAAAATTTAAATCCATTAACATAAATAAAGTTAAAAATTCAATTCCTTACTCACACTAGCCCTATCTCAAGTGTGAAATAGTGGCTACCCTATTGGACAGTGCAATTCCAGAAGGTAACACACAACAGTATCTTTGTGACCTCAGGATAGGGAAGATCTCATAAACAGGATGCAAAAATCAACAACAATAAGGGAAAATATTGATAAATTTGGCTTTATTAAAATAAGTGCCTTTGTTTATCAGAAACATCTTTAGAGAGTGAAAAAGTTAGCAGAAGAGTGGGAGAAGATGTTTTATATATACATATATCTGACAAAGGACTTATATCCAGAATCTACACAGATTACAAACCAATAAGGAAAGGGCTGACTACAGAATGAAAGTATGGACAAAAGACTTGAATAGAGATATCACACAAGAAAATATCTACATAAGCATGTGAACAGTAGTGCAACATCATTATCAGGTAAATGCCAATTAAAACCATAAGATACCACCACACGCCCATAAAAATGGTGACATCAACAAAACAAAACAAAACTGTAACTATGGAGTGTTCTCAAGGATGTAGGTCAAGGGGAGTTCTCAGTTCCTGCTGGAGGGTATATACATTGGCACAACCACTTTGGAAAACCATCTGACAGTACCTACTAAAGCAAACCAATCACGCCTAACCCCAGGACCTAGCAATTCACTCCCAGGTACGTACTGACAGAGATTCTCTCTTCGCCCATATCTAGCCAAGCTCACCTGAGCCCCCTCGACTAGACCTCAAACTTGGCCCGTAGCAACTAGGCTCTCAACACAAATAGTTTAGCCCACCCTCTTCTTCCTACACTGAAAGACTTAAACACTGGCAGTTTCTAACAGTTCAAGGCCACATCCCTAGGATGACCCCGTCCCCCTTAAAGTACCTGCCTGAGAAAACTCAAGACTGACAAATGAATTTACTGCTTGTTTTAGCCAACACCTGTCTATAGGCTCCTGACCACACTTTCTTAGAGCCTTTACTAAAAAGGGCTTACAACTGTCAATGCTTCTTCTGTCCCTTTGAGATGTATATGTATCTCCTACCACTCAGGAGGACCAGAAAGCCAGTCCTTTCAAATGCAATCATCAGGAAGGAAAGGGCCTCAGTCTCCCAGTTTCTGGGGGAGGATAGAATCCTAACTTCAATCACTGCCAGCTAACAGACCCAGCTGACCTAACCAGCATTTACACTAACCGACCGTGTAGAACTTTTCACTTCCCTGACTCTACTGAGACCCCACTCACCCCTCTCCCTATTCCCTCATTCTCCCTGTCAAACACCCAGCCACCTCTGGCAAAATCGAAGCTGAGTTCAGTTCATACTGAACTCTCTTACTTACTGTAACAATAAATTACTAATTAAACTCTGTCCTACCACTTTAACTAGTATCTGGCTTTGTTTATCTTTGACAATACCCAACAGAAACACTGTATAAGGGTGCTGAAAGCAGCATTCTTCACAATAAAAACAACTGAAAACAACCTAAGTGCCCAGCATCAGAATGCACCAGTAAAGAGTGTCATATTCATACAAGCGAATAAAATGAGGTGGTGGAAAAGAGGAAACCACTGCTACGCATATGGACATGGATACATCCCCCTTAACGTTTAGTGAAAGAAGCCAGGCACAAAAGAGCACACACTTGTATTAGTTTTCTATTGTTGTGGGAGCAGTGAACACCACAGCAGCTTACAATAGCACCTACTGATTATCTCATAGTCATGTAGGTCAGAAGTGCAGGCCTGGCTCCACTGGGTCCTCTGCTCAGTGTCTCCCAAAGCTGCAGTCAAGGTGTCCACTGGGTTGGGGTCTCATTTGCAGCTAAGGGTTCTCTTCCAGCTCATTCAGATTGTTGGCAGAATTCAGTTCCTAGTGGTCGTAGGACACGGGGTCCGTTTTCTTGCTGGCTGTCAAGCTGGTTGTAGCTCCTAGAGGCCTCCTGCTCATAAGTTCTCTCACTGCATGACAGGTTACTCCTTCGAGGCCAGCAGGACCATGTTTTTCTCATGCTTTGAATTTCTGACTTCGGGAAGGGCCCAGTCCTTGTTAAGGGCTCACCCGATTACGTTAGGCCTACCCATTTCCCTTTTGATGAACTCAAACTCAATTGTCTTGGAACTTTATTACAATTGCAAAACCCCATACCCTAAGCACAGGAGTGAGATCCACCATATTCACATTCCACCATACTCAAGAGGATGAGTACGCAGGGGCAAGAACATGGGAGGCAGGCAGCATGGGGTCCTCTCAGAATTTTGCCTACCACAAGACTGAATGATTCAAATTTATAAAGTCAAAAAATTGCAAAAATAATCTAAGATGACAGAAGTCAGATGGTATGCACTTTTGTTGGGTGGCACATATATTTGGGAAGAAGCATGAGGGAGTCTTCTGAATGCTGGTAGTGTTCTATATCTTGATCTCCAAGGTGATTACACAAATGTGCACTTTGCAAAAATTCATCAGTTTTGTACTTAATATTTGTGCATGTATTTTATACTGCAATAAATATCTTACACAAAAATTTTAAAAGAGAGGTTCTCAGGGTGCTTTGTTTAATTACATAGAGGAGCAATAATCAGCATTAAAATTGTTGGTATAATTGGCACTGGTAAGTGCTTGAAGTCAGTTTATGCCCCCAAGTAAAAGACACTGAGAAGTTTATGTTTACCAGTAATTTACCTGGCAAGGTGTGTTGCAAAAATGAGAAAAACTAAATTTCAGCTGGCTCTTTATTCAAGTGATCGTAAATCTGAGGTATTTCCATTTGAATAAATTTTGAAAGTTTCTCACTCTCCGTTTCAATACTGTTTTCTCTCTCCATTGCATGGAAGTGTGCAGGAAGTTAAGTGTAAAGTGAGCTCTGTGTGTGTGTGTGTGTGTGTGTGTGTGTATTTGTGATTGGTAGGCTGGGCGAGGGCAGGGAAATACAAGGAAACTAATGGGCCTTATCTGATAGGGTAGGTAAAATTTTTACATTCTTAGGATACTGACTTAAGAACACCTCAGAAACACAAAGCTCTTCTATGTGATGGGTCCAGGCACTATTTTCAGAGCTGGTCAGCTTTAACCTAATTCCATTCTGCACTCCCATTCTGTTCCAAGCTAAGGAAGTCACACCACTTCCTAATGAATATAAATGAATGCAGCCCTCCGTGGAAAATAAATCAGGAAAACACATTTACCCCAACTTATTCTAATCAGCACATACAGAAGTCATATAAATAGGATGTAAGTAAATTAAGGCTAATCTCACTATGAATTTGATGCAAAAATCTTAAATAAAATATCAGCAAACAGAACAGAAAAGTATATTAAATAATAAGACACCATGACTGAGTGGTATTTATTTCAGCAATACAAGGATGGTTCAGTATCAGTGAATCCATTACATAATTCATACTATTAATTAAACTATGGAGCAAAAATCATGCAGTCATCTCAAATTGTGCTAACATTTAATAAAATTCAACATCCATTCAGGATTTAAAATACTTTTAATAAAACAGGACTAGATGGCTATTTTCTCAAAATATATCTGGGTCAACCCAGAAGCCAGCACCATGCTTAAATGGGAAAACATTTAATGAGATGCATTCTCATTAAAGTTCAGAATACAATATAGAAACCATTATCACTACCTTAATATTGTTCTAGAGATGGTGGAAACCAAAGAAACTAGGAAACAAAATAAGTTAGTGCTATACAACTTAAAAACAAGAGGTAAAATTATCATTATTTGTAGATGTTATGACTGTATATTTGGGGAGGACCTAGGAGAAGTCATTGAAAAACATTTACAAGCAAAGAGAATTTAGTAAAAATGGATGGGTCAAAAATTACTATACAGAAATCAATAAATTTCATATACACAATAGTAGGAGGATAAAATGGAAAATATCTTATTTATAACAGCAACAAAAACAAACATATCTAGTAATAAAATTAACAATAAATATGCAAGATCTGTATGATGTAAAGTTTAGAATATTCCAGAGGGTCACAAAAAAAGATATGGGCAAATGGAAAGGCAATTCATATCATAAGGTTGTAAATTCTCACCGAGTTAGTTTGTAAACTTAATCCCATAAAAGTACTCACAGGGTTTTGGGGGTACACAGGCAAGCTAATGCTCAGTCCATATAGAATATCAAAGAAGCAAGAAGAGCCAGGAAAGTTTTGAAAGAGAAGATCAATAATGAAATACTCTTCCTACCAGATGGGAAAATACAGAATTTTTTAAATATATAAAGGAAAATAATCAAAATAGTATGGAACTGATACATAACAGACAACTCAATAGAATATAATAGATGGTGTGGAAATCAGTCCAAGTACAGGAATCTGATATATGATAAAGATGTCATCTCACATAAGAGAAGAAAAGATGAATATTCACTAAATTATTTTAGGATGACCAAAGAGACATAGAAAAAAAGAAGGTTGGATCCATAGCTCACATTTTATACTATGGTAATTTCTTGATATAAACATATAAATGTAAAAAAATAAGAAACTTTGTCCATAAACTTAGAAAAAGTTCTTTCTGAATTATATTGTACAAAGCCCAGAAGCCATAAAATGGAAAACTGCTACAACTATTACATAAAAGTAAAATTTTATGTGGCAAAAATCACCATAAACAAAGTTAAACACAAACAAGAAGCTGGAAAAAGTATTTGTAATTTATATCACAAGAGAAAAGCTAAGTTTCCCTTTTACAAGAGTCCCTACATATTATCAAGAAAAATACCAACAACCCAACAGAAAACTAGATAAAGACAGAAACAACAGTTCACAGAAAAGGAAATACAAATGACTCTTCAATGTATGAAGAGATGCTCAAGCTGTAATCAGGCTGGTAAAGATTTTTTTTTAAAGTTGGGTAGCGCACTGCAGTGTAGAAATAGCACTCTCATGCTTTGCTGCTGGGGAGGGTGAAGCAGCACCACTTTGATGGAGGACCGTTTGGCAATATCTATCAAAATTCTCAATTCACGTGTACTGTGCTCCAGCATTTCCACCTCTAGGAATTTATCTTAGAGGTAAATTCACACATATGCCAAATGGCCCAAGTTCTTCATTATTGTAGCACTGTTTGCAATAACAAAATTTTGAAATACTTAAGCTTTCCATCACAGGGGACTGACTGGCTACGTAAACTATGGTACATCTACACAATGGAATACCACGGAGCTATGAAATGAAGGAGAAAGTTCTTTATGTACTAACACAGAATGATCTCCAAAATAAAATTAGAAGTTCAAAAAAAGTATGTACAATATGCTAGCATGTTATTATTTGTTCAAAAAAGAAAGAATATGATATGTAAATTTTCTCATATATTCATAAATTTTGTCTGGAAGAATGCCCAAGAACCTGATAATAGTATCTGTCATCAGGGATAGGACCAGGACGGCTCAGGGACAGACAGGGACAGGGATGGGAGATAGGACTATTCATTTTGTGCCTTTTGTACCCTTTTATTTTGAGCCATGTGAATGTATTATCTATCAAAAAATGCACAGCATGATTAAACTTTATGATGTAATAAAAAGGGTGTAGTTATACACCAGCCTGTCCATGCTTATCCTGAATTGGCTAAAAATAAAGTCTCTTGTTAATCTGTATAGCTTTTTGAGTAAAGCACCAAAAGAGAGAAATAATTTTTTGCTTGAAAACTGAAATCCCAAAATAAAAGTTAAATTTTTTTAAAGTTTAAAGAAATAAAGAAAAAGTTCTCAACAATAGGGATGGTAGAATCAGTTTGTTTAAAGCAATCAAACAAAGAACAACAACAAAAAAGAAATTATGTAAGTGTTTACACTGGCTCTAAGGATGAGAGATTACGTTACTTTTTAAAAATATTTCCTTATTGTTGAATTATTCTGATCTGTTGATATATTAATTAATTTTATAATTTGAAAAATTATAATCATATTTAAATATAAAAAAGCCTTAGGTCCCATTGGTAGTCAAATATACATAAATGTGTTTAAGCTAGTAATAAAAAAAATACAAGTTTAAAAGAGACACCATTTTCTTGACTAGTAAAATAGCAACACTGAAAAAATATGATACTGAATGCAGGTAACAGTATGGTGAAAAGGGTACTCTCATTAATGGTGAAATATAAACTGGTACCTTCCCCTTGTTTTAATTGAAATTTACAACACACCGTTGTAAGAAATAACACAGAAAGAACCTATATAGTCTTTACCCGTACAATTCTCTTTTAAAAAACAATTTGTCAGTGTCAGTTAAGAATCTTAAAAAACTCACACTTTTCAACTAGTAATTCCATTTCTTAGAACCTATCCTAAAAAAATATAATTCAAAGGAGAGAAAAAGCTATATGCATAAAAATGTTCATTCAATACCATATATAAAATATAAATATATTCATATATATGTGTTAAACGATAAGAAAATAGTTCATTAAATAATAACATAAACACTAGACAGAATATTCTACAGCCACTATATCACATTTATGTAGACTATGAGGTAACTGGCTTAATAGCTATGATATAATGTTGATTTAAAAGATAAAATTTTATGTATAATAGTGAAAAATATTCATATGGTCAATGAGTGGGAAAGTAGCGGAATTATAGTTGATTCTTTGCCTCTTCCAAAACCTTCTAGAACGTAATTTCAAATTTAATTTTTTCAGATTTTTTTCAAATTTTCTAAATTCAAGTTTTCGTACTTTTGTCAGAATTTAATTTGAGAAGCAAAAAGAGATGAAAGATGCCTGCTTGTTAACCCAATAACTAATTGCCTGGCATGAACGGTAGACTTTTGTTAGGAAAGAGCCACTTACTTGCATCTTTCTCTGGAGAAGGAGGAGGGACCCCCTGCCCCAGACAGGTGCCATTGACCAGCTTCTCTGGGGGCTGGGCATGGCCCATGGGCAGCACCTTCCCCTTGGGGCTGCTGAAGAGGTCTTGCAGGTCCTTTCTTGGTCTGGATTCTCGGAGGAAACTCTCAAAAGATTTGTCTTTGAGTCTGAGGGAGGAAAAGAGTGAGGTCTTTTTCTTGGGATCCCTGGAAGCATCTGGGACGGTCTCTTGCAAACTCACTTTCTCCAGGAGGGTGGGGACATCTTCGATCTTGCTGCAGTGTGGGGACACGAGTGTAGGAAATGTCTTGGATGACTGGTTGGGCAAACTGTGGGTGCGGAGGGCAGGGTCAGGAGGGCTCGGGGCTGAGGGCTGGGCAGCCCTGGCGGCTGGGGGGCCCAGGGAGAAGAAGGCTGAGGCCCTGCTCGCTATGTCTCTCTTGGGGGACCGTTGGTCCCAGTCTTTACTGGAGCTGCTTTTCCGAAGGCTGAATGAGCGAGTGCAAGCGTGGGGTGGGCTGGTGGGCAAAGTCTTTGACTCTGGCCTGGCCCAGGCCTTTCTCCCATTGTCGGAATTGGGGAGGAGCGGCTCCAGGGACCTCCGGATGGCGTTGGCTATGAGCCGCAGCGGGGACTTGGGCGGGGCCACGCTTTGCTCCCTGGGAGTCCGTTCAGCTGGGGTCCTCGTCTTCTCCTGAGCCTCTCTCTGGGCTGGTAAGATCTCTCTCACCGCCCGAGGGAGCAGCAAGGGGCGGACTGGTTTCAGCACACCTCCTCCTCGGCCATTCTCGGGGCTTTTCTGGGAAAGTCTCACCCTGGCTTCCAGGCGCAAGCTCTTAGGGTTGGAGTCATTCAAATCTAGCAACCTAGTCTTCTGCTCCCGAGTGAGAACCAGCTTCTTTAAGCCCGACTTCTTCTCCTCTGCCAGCTCTGACCTACCCTCTTCTCCCCTCCTGGGTCTGGTACTCCCTTCTCCAGGGTCCTCTCCAGCCCTGGGAGACAGCTGTTGGTCTGGCGAGCACCTGTCCTTCCCTCCAATGGGGTGTGGGCCTCTGTGGATGCTTCTGGTACCCACAGGAGGGGCCTCTGCTTCCTGACTCTCATCAGAAGCCATCTCTGCAGCGCCGGATGGCCTCAAGCTTTCGAGGCCGTCTCCACCAGGCCTCACCAGACAGTATTCTGTCTGCTCCAGCACCTGGCCATGAGGGATATGCAGGGGGATTTCCTTGGGTGGTCCTTGGGTTCTGGCTTGCCTCAGAAAGCTTGGGGTGGAAGGACTGAAATGACCTCTCGAGACCTGAGAAGGAGGGTTGCAAACTGTCACCTGGAAGGGATAGGCAAAAAGGAGCAGTGATTTTTAGAAGTTCCCAGCATTTATTTATATGAGGAATGCACATCTCAGTCTATAGCCCCCTCCCTTCCTCTCTCCAGATCTCGGATACCCAAAGTCAAAAAGAATTCTGCCTAGGATGATTTCAGAGGGCCACTCTTCCTTCTAAGTGGCTGCCTTGGCATGGGCTGGAATTGGCCCAGAGCCCCCATATCACTGACCAAAGTCTTTCCTGAGCCTTAGATTAGGTGGGTAGGAAGCCAGAAAGGAAAGCAAAGTCACTGACAAGCTCCTGGGCCAAGTAGGGGACGGCTGGCCTGGTCCCTGTGGGTGGCCAGGCACATAAGGAAGCTCAGCCATGGTCCCTACTAAAGGGCACATTCCACCCATAGGTATGTTCCTCCAACAACCAAGAAACCAAGGCTTCTTCTTTGGAGACCATTAAGGTAAGGATAGACAGCTACCCTTCTGGCTTGGAGCTGTGGTGGCAGGATAGCCTTTAGGATCTTCCAGTGACCCTTCAAAACCTGACTCATGCCTCTCACCACTGAGAAAGCAGCCATTTCTAGCACGCAGGAGCTTGGCCCTTGGCAAAGGGAGAATATAGAAGACTTGAGAAGGAGTGACTGTGCCCTGCCAAGAGCTCTGGTCATGGGAGTTTCACAAGAGTATGTACTTTTCTGTCTTGGATCTTCTACTTCCCAGAGCCTAGAACAAGGTCTGGCAGGTAATAGAGGCTTGATAAACCCATATTGAAGGAAAGAGTCCAACCATGACTGTCTCGGTGATGCCATTTTCTATTCAAGGGGGTGTTGCTTCCAAGGTCCTCAGCTGCTACCAAAGGTACCCTGCGTTCTGTGCCTGCCATCCTACAGCTGCCAGCTCCTCTACACCCTCTGTGAGGCCCTCAAGGGCAGAGCACAAGCCCTAGCATCTCTGCGTCCCACAGTCCAGCTCAGATCCCATGCCCTATAAAGTCTGCTGAACGAGTGGGTGGCTGTGCCCTCCGTGGCTGAGAAGGAGCAGGGTGCACTTTCGTGGAAAGGACGAGCGAAGAGGTGTGGGGTGGACTCCTGACAGAGCATCCCTCTGGCCCTGGCTGTGCACTTGGGGTGACCCAAGGGTGCTGGGAATCCAGAGCTCAGTGTGGAAGTGGGAGGAGTACAGGCAGCTTGTCGTCCTCACACCTGTGCAGGGCCCTGAGGGCACTTACCTGAGGCGGGGAGAAACTATCCAGAGCATGCGGGACACCAGCTGAAGAAGAAGACGGCAGAGAAGGCGAAGGGGAAGGAGGAGCTTCCTTTGGAGGCGCCATAGGTCTTTTGTTGTTCATTGGTGTCATATCTACCAAGGACAGAACACGCTCTCCATTACAGACTTGTAGCTTCCTTATTTTATCAGGAAAAGAGGAGGTTTTCAGTGAAGCTCCTCTCTATAGAGTCAGAGGGAGGAAGATGCCAGGGACAGATTCAGAGGCCCCGGAGCCCACTGCTTGGGACTTGGAAGAACAGGAGTGTCAGGCTCCTGCGGGGGACGTAGGTCCCAGGACGAAAAGTCCAAGAACCACTGTGTCTCACACACACGTGAGAATGTCCCCGAGAGTTAGAACAGGGGTCTCCAGGGTGTTTCTGGGAAACGGACATCTACCTCTAAGGTTTGCCCTAGAGCCATCGTAGTGGGGAGCTGGGGCTGCATTAAATCACTTAGTCGATAAACCACCTGAGGCCTCTTCCCGTAAGATGCACGCTGGACCATTCGCCACGGGCACAGACAGGAAAGGCAGTCACTGCCAAGGAAACGGGCTCTTCCTCCCACATGTGTATCACGGGGCTCTCAGACGAGATGGTTAGTTTTGAGATTTTAAGAGAACACAAGGGAGGGAGGTTATAATGAGTATCAGATCATTAGAAGCATATGGAGTGGGGTTCGTGCCAAGCTCCTGTTGGTCAGGGAACAAATGAGAGCCAGTGCATGTGCTGTCCTTCTCGACGGGAGAAAGGAGTGTGGCCAGGGCCAAGGAGGAGCCTCATCGTGAACTGTGGGAGCTGAACCCAACTAGTCTAGTTACAGCAGAATTCCGACAGAGGTCGCCCATAAGATCCATCTCATTCCCTCTCTCATGAGTGCACGCACACATGTGCGCACACAGACCACCCCCCCAGTAACCTTAATCTAAACTCTCGAGCATTTTGTTTCCCTCTTGGACCGTTTCAATAATAGGTCCTCGAAGGGATTCAGGAGACGCCATCCTCACTTCCGGATTTGCACACTCAATGTCTGACCCTTCAGCCCAGCCAGCTCTCCTGTTAGCCTTCCTGGCACATAAAGGCTGTTCCGCAGAGACTTCCAGGACCACTGTCTCTAACGACCCACTCCTGTCAGACTTCCTGCTTCTGGCTGCTCAGCGGACCCACTTCCCTTTCCCTCCAAGGTGTCCAGCCTTCAGATTTCAGCTTGTTTCTAAACACAATACCCTGGCCTCAGTTTCCCCAAAGCTTTGGCTGAGAGGTTCCTCCTCTGGGACCCACCCAGGCCAGGCTAAACCCAGGCCTCACTCCAAGAGGAGTTCCTTCCAGACCCGTGTGCACAGCGGAGCCACACAGGGGGTTGTCATTACTCCGTCCTGCTTTCCTCTTACAAATGCAAGCACGTTAGAGCTTGCGTCCCAGGCCCGGCCTCTGAAAAGCTGGCCACACACACCTTCGGCAAGCTCCCCAAGGGAAGCGCTCCAGGGGAAAAGGTAACTTGGGGGAACAGATCTGAGGGCGGCAGGAAGGAGCTGCTGGGGACAAAGGCCACTGGCTGCCAGGAGCTGA
>NW_020174438.1:2676443-2696529 GCF_003031525.2 Neophocaena asiaeorientalis asiaeorientalis
GAATTCCTTCTCCGCCTTTTCCTGGCCCCCTCATTCTCCTCTCTCTGCCACCTCCTGAATCAAACTCCTGAACTTGTCCCAAAGTCCCCTCAGCTCCACTGACTGCCTTTTCGTTCCCCCGAGGAGCGATCCGGGAACCCTGCGACACAGAGCCAGGACACCTTGGGAGCCAAGCTGATAGGAAAGCCTTGGGGTTCTCAAGGTCATGACCTGGGAGCTGCCCCCCTCTCCTGTGTCTAATCCCCAACCCCACCCAGCAAGTGGGATCTCTCTCCACACGTGAGCCTCAAGACTGTCTTCAGGATAGAAATTGGGGGCAGGGGGCTTGAGGAGGTGGGGGAAGCAAAACACCTGCCATTCAAGCCACTGCCTGGGAGGTGGGCAGTGCCTAGGAACGGAAGGGGAGGCCGGAGCCCAGCTGACAGGTGATGGGAAATCTCACCCACCTGAGGCCTTTGGCTTCCCTCAGAGGATGGTAAAGGGGAGCCTGGGACCCCACCCCTGTCACACCCACACCAGCCACCTGACACAGTGAGTTACATAACCCCTCAGTTTCATCTGAAAAATGGAAACCCTGGTGCTGTTTCATGGGGAAGCTAAAGAAATAAAATGGGATAAAAAGAGGGGCTCAGTGCAAAGCACAAAGTAAATGCTACATGCCAGCTAAGTATTAATTCCATCCCCTTCCCTTCCTCCCATGCACATGAGTGGTGTCCAATAAAGGCACTGCTAAGCGGCTGACCTGTTCCGGGGGGTAGGAGGTGCTGCACATCCATCCTGGCCAGGATTCCTCTAACTCACGGCCCACAGGCTTGGTTCTCATTGACCAACTCAGGTCCTTCTCGCCCTTTCTTGTTTTGCTTGAAAACTCAGCATGGTCCAGCCAGGTCTGCCCTGCCCTCTGCAGGAGCCTCAGTCCTGGGTGCCACTGGCCCTTCCAGTCCCATTGTGCAAAGGGGGTCGATGAACAGATCAGGGTCTGGATTACAGCTCCTCCCATATCCCTCCTGGGTCAGCTGCCTCTTCTCTGGGCCCTCTGGCAATGGAGGCCTTTCCCTTGATCCTAGAGGTCATTCTGGTGAGTATGGTCAGCTGGGTGAGGGCGATAAGGGCAGGCACGCAGCCCCCTCCATCCTCTTGCCTGGGGCTGGGGCCAGAGCCAGCCTTAACAGGGCAGTGAAGGAATAGAGGAGATGGTGTGCCCCAAGCTCTGCTCCCTCCCACAGGACCAGCCTTGCCCAATGGGTTTCCTTTTGGGCAAAATGAAGATGACCAAAAAGATGGCTCTGAGGGTTTTCACAAAGACTGGGATTCCAGGGTGCAGCTCCCCAGAACTTGGAGCTTAGGCAATACTCAAATCCTCCCAAAGTCTTGGAACACCCTCTAGGGGCTGCAGCCTGCTCAGGCCTAACCCACGTTCTCTATTTGTTCCTGCACTGAGTTCAACTCAGTTCAGCCAGCTTGGTCCCTGGTTCTTTAGTTTGTTCATTCGTTTGTTCGTTCATTCATTCATCCACTTATTCATTCGTTCTGCAAGCAAGGACTGGGTGCCCCTTCTGCACCAGGCTCATGCCAGGCACTAAGCCCATAGAAATGATTTAAACTCAAGGCCTGCCCTCATACCAGCTTTTGCATGCACTTGAGAACCCACGCCTGATACTCCTGGGATAACTGAAGACACAGCTGAGAAACCACGCCGCTGGTTAGCAGTCCCCTCTCTCCTGTGCCTCCTCCAGCACCCACACCCTGCTGTGAGGGTCCCCCGCCAGACTCCCTGCTCTCACTCCAGATCAGGAACTTCTTGAGGGCGGGGCTGGGCCCCTTGCACTGGTGGCACTCAGTGAAGTCGGCTGGAAGCACTGGATGGAATCTGCACCCAAATGGACCCATCCATAGAAGCAGAATTCCCATGACTGGGGAGGGGCTGAGGTGTGGAGTAAATGAGACACGTGGGAAAGGCCTGCCCCAGGCCTTCAGTAAACAGTGATTCCCTCCTTCCCGTCGCCTTCGCTGCCTGGGATCACACAATGGTTCAAGAGTCATTTTACGTTGTCCCCAGGTGAAGTGGCCGACTCAGGTGTGCCCTGGTCCTGTTCCAGAAGTGCCCATTGTCCCAGCCTGGCCCGAGTGAAAAGGGCCGCAGGTCTACGGGTTGCAGAGAATGACTCACTGGCCAGGAGTCAGCGTTGACTCAGCAGGCAGGAGTCAACTAAATTAGCACGCTATTCCATCTCCAGTGTTTCTTTTAAGAAGCCTTCATCTAAGCCCAGGTTTTCCTGGGTCTACCCCTCCTACAGCAAGGTCCGGAGAGGGAGCATGGGGGCAGGAGGAGGTGGAAGGCAGCGATGGATTTGGGATCAGATGAAGAGACCCTGCCCCCTCTCAGGACTGGAGAGATGGAATCTCTGCTCTGTAACTGGGGCAGCGCCAGGAACACGCTGGCCCTGGGACGCTGCGCAACCGGGCACGCGGTCACTGCGCCCCCTAGTGGGAGTCCACTGCCTTGGCACCCGCCGCGGGCCCTGGTCCTCACCCACCTGCTCTTCCCTGGGATGCGGGACCATAACCTGCTCAGAAAAAGGAGCAGCGCGGTGTGTATTTGTGCGTTTGTGTAGGTGCGTGTGTGCGGTGTGTGTGTGTCTTCGGATTCCTTCACTGCTTTGCCCACTGCTGCACGAAGTCAAGCTGATGCCCCCAGCCCAACTCCAGTGTACTGAATCAAAATGTATAGAGCCCTCAGGTCTCAGTTTCCTCATCTGCGTTTCAAGAAGATTGGAGCTGATGGCTGCTAAGGTCCCTAGCAAGTGCAATTGTAGAGTTCTAAGGCCCTGTGACTCCAGAGTGGGGAGCTGGGGAGGCAGAAGAAAAAGTAGCAAATCCCTTGGAAGGTGCTTCCTCTAGTGAGCAGTGGAAATAGTCCAACAGTACATTTCTTTCCTTGCCCCTCACATCCAGGAGGCCAGTTCAGAGAGGACATGTGAGGAGTGAGAACAGCTGCCCCTGGGAATTAATCAGACAGCTCCTGCCCCCTCCCACCCCCCAGGGAGCTCATGACTCACTCGACTGGAATTTTCTTCTCCCGCTCTGGTATTTGCTGGGAGTTGGAAACTGGAAGCTGTTGGCCCTCTGCAGAACTGTGGTGGGAAAAAGAAAGAGGGAGAGAAGATGGGGAGGGAGGAAGAGTCTGTTAAACGGGTAGGATAAACAGGGAGTTTTTTCTTATGGCCCAGTTACCAAAAGTTAGTAGACTAATGGTCATAGTTGACTGAGCCCCTTCCTTTCCTCAGACCGAACCTCCCTGTCCCTATGACACACACTTCCAACTTTTCATTCATTCACTCATCAAATTGTTTTGAGACCCTGCTATGGGCCAGGTACTGCCCTCTTTCAGAAAATATCTCAAATTATGAGCCATCATTCTAACTCACCCATTGTTAATAAGCATGTGTGCATACATGTTTATATGCATACATGTATATACATATGTCCGTATATACACAAACATATATGACACGTTCGTTTTAAGCAGAGCAGCTCTTTGGAGCTGAAGTCTCACATCAATGCCCCAAATGTGTCATAGATGAACCAGAGCTGCTCTCATTGAAGCCTGGAAGCTGCAGAAAGCTCCACCCTCTCTCTACCTTACCCCCAGAGCCCCCAAAACCCTTTGGGAACAAGTTTTAACTGAACTCCTGGACACTCCATGGCCACAACCCCTCCTCTTGGCCTGCTTCCGATGGAAACACATTTGCAGGATGCCGTGGGCTGCGTTATGAAGACCCTTTGCCCAGCTGGGCCTTGAGAATCAGCTGAGCAAAATTAACATCACAGGCAGAAGAAATGGGTCTTAGCCATTTGGGACCTACGAGTGGGATGTAAATGTACCCCGTTCCCACACTGGGCCCTCAGATTTGGCCTCAGGCTCCAGGTCTCCGTGGTGGTTCCATCACGGCCGGAGAGAAAGACGGGGTACACCTGAATGGCTCCCACACGTGGGACCAGGAGGTGTGGAAGGAAAGGAAGCCCGCAGGACTGATGTGGGCGTGGAGAGTGGGTGGGGAAGCTTTGAACACAGCTGGCCCTGCCCGCCCTCTGTCTGCAGGAAGTCCTAGATTCCACTCCCCGCCAGGGCTCAGAGCTGCTGTCAGCTCTTACCAGCCAGGCTGTGGAGCACAGGCGTCCACCCGACCTGGGGGCTTCCTTTCCTCAGCAGGAGGTCTTTCAGCTCCTGAGCTCCTTGGCTCCCCTCCCTTATCAATTTGGAGAGCTTTGCTCCTTGTGTGTCTGGTCTGGCGGTTCCCCATCCCACAGGTCTGCTGTCATAATCAAGCTCACGGGTTTGACGGGGAGGAGCCTATGTAGATAGGTGAGGGCGCCATCTCCCTGCCTCCCCACTGCAGCATGAACAGTCTATGTACAATGTAGAGCCACTTCCCCCTGCCAAGTGCAAGTCATGGATGTTTTACATAAGGAACAAGCACAGCTGATTCCCGCAGACCAGAGTTAACCTCTTCATCACCTAATGGAGAAATTACTCAAGAAACACAGAAGAATGCCAGAAGCTCTTACTGCTTCTCCTTGGCTCTTAACTTTGTGGAATGGGATTTATTAGAAATGGTTAAAATTCATGAGAGGTTTTCCATCACTGGTGTTTATAGGGCGTCCATGCACACATTTTTACCACAATAGCAGTAGAGTGGGTAGTCATGATTTGATCTGGTAATTTTGAGCAGAGTAAAGCAGGGCTGTTCGCTTCTTTTTAGTTTATAGTATATTTATTTAATGCGTTTATATTTGTTTTAAGGGAGTACTTTTGGAGATCTTAGTGTATGACTCTCTGCAAAAGGAGTAAGAGGGTAAGTATTGTGGCACAGGGTGCTGATGACATCATTTTATTAACAATAAATGTCCTCCATAGGCCATTGGACCATCCTGTTATCAAATTATTGCCAGAAAACAAATGGATAAATACCGATTTTTCTAAATCAGAATAATTTGAGGGCAGATTCCCTCGTAACTGTAACTGGTTTATGCCCAAGAACCCAGCGCACTAGATCAATTCGTTTAGCTGTCTAGGCGCGCGTTTTATAACTAACGCATCCAAGCAGGCCTCTAGGAAGCCGCTCTTCTGTGATTCCCAAAGCGCAGGACGTGGCCCTCCTGCCTGGAGGCATCTGGGGTGCTTCCATAAACGCAGATACTGGTCCCCACTCTAGACCCAAGGCATCTGAATCTCTGAAGGAGGGAACCTAGGAATCTGCCTCTTAAGCAGGATTTTTACGAACCACTAAACTAGGTGTTTTAGGGGAGCATTACTGAGCATTTTCTATGGCCTCTATTACACAGGGCTCAGTTTCTGTTTTAAACCATCATGGTGGGCATGCTCTATGCTAAAGAACTTTGAGGAGGGGATACGTTCCTTGATGAGCTGTGGCAGTCCCAGAGTCTTTTCAAAGGTGGTAAAACATATATAATATAAAAATCACCATTGTAACCACCTTTAAGTATAGGGTTGAATGGCATTAAGTACATTCACGTTGTTGTGCAAACATTAATTCCATCCATCTCCGGAACTTCATCCCACTGAAACTCTGTCCCCATTAAACAATAATCCTCAACCACCCTCTTCCCCCAGCCCCTGGTTATCACTTTTCTATACTTTCTGCCTCTGTGACTTTGACTATTCTGGGTGCCTCATAGAAGTGGGATCATACAATACTTGTCCTGGCTTAGTTCACTGAGCATAGTAACTTCAAGTTTCATCCATGTTGTAGCATGTGTCACAACTCCATTCCTTTTTAATGCTGAATAACATTCCATTGTGTGGATATAGCACAATTTGTTTATCCATTCGCCTGTTGATGGACATTTGGGTCATTTCTCCTTTCAGCAATTGTGAAAAATGCTGTTATGAGCACGGTGTACAAACCAGGAATCTTTTTAGAGCAACATCCTGGTCTTTTTCAGCACGCCCTCGGCTAACCTCCGAGTCATTTATCCAGGTGAAAATAGTGATGAACAAAGCTCCATGACACCCACAACATGATGTCAACCCTACACTATCTGGTAAAGTGATGGACTCACCACAACCAGCAACACGAAACACAGAGCTTAGACTATGCCAGCGATTGTAGCCTTACAATGTGGTCTGCTTGGCAGTGATGGAAATCATGATGGATAAAGATAAAACCAACAGAAGATTGCTTGAAAGTCGTGAGGTCTATTCACTTCTCTGTCTACCATGTTTCTTATTCTGGAATTAAACTGGACTGTCAAACAAAATGCTTTGGCCACACTGCCTTGATCTCTCCACCTAACCCCATCCTCCTGGGAGAAGTTCTCTAGCTGAGTCATGTTTTGCTGTCATGCTCTCACCTGCCAGCAAAGGATGCTGCACGAAACAGCCTTGGGAAAACTATGGCTGCATTTTCTGCAGACCCCATTGTTCAAGACACGACCAAACACACCTCTCAATATCATCTATTTGACATGAGCTGGAAAATTGCCATAGGGTGAAGCATTAGGAAAAGCGGTACCGGCCCTGAGACCTGCTGCAAACCAATGTTTTTTTTCCTCGTCAACAGTCAGAAGTAATTGTCTGTTTCCGTTTGAACTCTGGCTGCCAGGAAACTCAGAATCAAATTTATGATTCCACTAGAGCAACTGTTTAGGATCATGGTCTGCCTCTCTGAGGTCTATACCTCCTAAACTGGTTTTCCCTTTCATGTATATATCTTTAGGCTTTTATCTTTCATATATATAGACACACAATTTTGTTTTATGTCTTTTTTGTAAGTTGCCTAAAATCCTCTGACAGTTGAGGAGAAAGGAGAAATGGAGGGAAGGGATGAAAGGTGGGCAGTCTTCGTATCTATAAATGAGGAGGCTGGAGCCCAGGGTGATGGAGAGGCCAGCAGTACCCAAGACTGTCCACTGCCTGTGCTAAGCCTCTCTGGACAGCACCACAAATGGTACTTAGCAAATGTGTTTTAATGGCAATTTGTCCTTTTTAAAAGCAGCTCATATGAGAGGGTAAATCCAGAGTTTACAGGATTCTGGCCCCAGCCCTGGTCTTCCTGTGAAACCATCACTCATAAGAACATTTCTAGGTTCATGTGGAAGTTCTGCTCTCGGCCACCAGAGGGAAGCACAGGACAAGTAGAGCTGCGGCTTTCCCCGGGCAGCTAAGGCCATTGGTCCTGATGATGGCAAGCTGCTATTAGCCTGTTTCTTCCCACCCACAGGTCACTAGTTGCCCTTGACTAAATCAAAACATTCAATTCAAGGCCCTTTATTAAAACAAGCCGGAATGCTAAAGACAATGACTTCTTTGGGTGTGCAGCATCCAGCACTGGGCCACACCACTTACTAAGCTGTGTGAGTCCTTGGGAAAACAGTCCATTTGAACACCTGTAAAATGGGCTTCATGCTACTTACCTCACGTGGTCATCCTGAGGATTAAATGGGGCCATGTACAGGGAAAGCCCTGGCCAATACAGGTACTCAGTGATACGGCATTTGTTACAGCGCATTCCACAAGTCACCAAGCACTGGTAGTGGCCCTGTGCTGCCCCCTGGTGGCACCAGAGAAACTGTGCTGCTCAGAGATGTGTGTGGTCCAACAGCAGCTGAGCCCACCTCCTTTTCCCTCACGGGCTATGGAATGCCAGAGGGCCCCTCACAGATATTCACAGAGGACGCTGCTCCAGGAAAAAGGGTCCTGGGGCCCCCTTATCTCTGCCTGTGACACATAGCCAGCCAGCCCCCTCTGCCTCCTTCCCACTTGAGATTCCAAAGCTGCCCATGGAGAGGGAGGCTGGGCCTGGGTCCAGTCCCCTCACCCCGACTTGTACCCCGGCCCCCAAAGGTCCCAGCTCCACTGCCTCTGAGCCTAAGGGCCAGGCCTACTGTCACGTGGTCCTCCATGAGGAAAAACCGTCCATGGGGGTCCCTGTCCCCCCTCTCCCCTTCCACCCCCGTGTCCCAGGATCACGCAAGCCCGTCTGTCTGTCCCGCCCAGGCAGGTCCTCTGCTCACCATGCACAGCTTCAGGCTCCTCGAGGCCATGTGGAGAGATTGCCCTGGGCAGGGCATCCCTCAGGGAGCTGTGCTGGGCGAGGGGCTTCAGGAGGGGTGAGGGTCGGGGTCCCTGTCGCCGGGGTCTTTCGTCCCAGGGCACTGCACTGGAGGCCTCACTGCCACCACGGTCCGCTTCTTCGTCCGAGCTGGGAGGAGGAAGGAAAGAGCAGGTGAGCGAGGAGGCCTGCCATCCCGGCCGCACTGTGCCCTGCCCGTCGCTGCCCTCCAGCAGGCAAAGGGCTTCTAGGGCAAGGGCCATGGGTTAGTTACCTCTATGCCTGGCACCCAGTCTCTGGCTTTGTTATGGGCTGACCCGTGCCCCGCCCCCCAAATTCGCATGAAGTCCTAACGCCTAGTACCTCAGAATGTGACTGCTTTGAGAAACAGGTCTTTAAAGAGGTAATTAGATTAAAATGAGGTCATTAGGGTGGGCGCTAATCCAATCTGACTGGTGTCCTTACAATTTTCCTTACAAGGAAATTTAGACACAGGCATACGTACAAGGAAAATGCCACATAAACGAGAAGACCGCCATCTACAAGCTGAGGAGAGGGGCCTGGAACAGAATCTTCCCTCATGGTCCTCAGAAGGAACCAACCCTGCTGACACCTTGATCTTGAACTTCTAGAACCATGAGAAAGTAAATCTCTGCTGTTTGAGCCACCCATCTGTGGTTCTTCATGGCAGCCCTAGCACGCGAATGCAGGTAAGTTCAGATCAGAGCAGGTGAAAGAGGCCCAGAGATGTACAATGAAGTATTCACGTGAAGGCTGGTCCTCTCGTCTTCACCGTCCCCGAGCAGGACTCCTAAGCTCTCTGGGGTAAAATGAGCTCATCATTAGGACTTGGGCCTAAAACGTCAGGCATTTAAATGCTTGCTTCCCTTGGGAATAGATGAGGGAATGGAAAAGACTACAGAAAAGAATGTGTGGGGGGATATTTAACCTGGGTCTGAAATAGCCATCAGGAATTCAGGTGGTGTGGGAGTGGAAGCGGGGTGTCCTAGGTAGTGGGGACAGCACAGCACAGTCCTGGGGTGGGGAAGCACAGAACCTATTGGCTAGTGACATTTTCATGAATATATATATTTTTCTCTTTCTCTCTCTCTCTTCCTCTCTATGTCCAGCATGCTTCTTTGTGTGCGGGCACCACCCCTTGTCCATCTGTGAGCTTTGGTGGGCCATCTGTCCATCAGCCTGCCCAAGCCTGCCACTCACAACAGCACCCCAGGCCAGCCCATCGATTAGCCCTAATGTAATGTTAGTACCAGTTGGAGCCCAACCTTGAAATCTTGATATGTGGACATGAATCTATGGATGTAGGCTGAGGCCCCCAGCAGCCAAGAGTTCCACATACGGGCCTCTCCGTGGATGGTTGTAGATCCAACATATTTGCCTTTGTTACTTAAGCTTCTTTGGGTTGTTCTACACCCTTGACATGTTAATTCTTCCATCCTGACAACTCCCTACGGATTATCCCATCTTACAGATGGGGAAATGGAGGCACAGAGAAGTCACACTGCAAGTGAGTGGGGGTAAGACCAGTTCCCGAATGCTGTCCCCTTGCCCAACCCATCCTGCCCCCGTCCTGCAGCAGCAGGAACGTACCTGCTGTCGTCACTGGTGACCAGGACACGCACAGCCAGCACGTCCTGCCCAACCACTTCCTCCCCGGGGCTGATCCTCACTGACGTCCACTCAGAGGGCAGGAGGGAGGCGACTCCACCAGCCACATCCCTGTGCTCGAGCTCCGGGACACTCTTGGGCTTCTTGGGGGAGGTTGGTTCATCTGTTGAGAGGAGAAGAGGGTCTAGAGAGATGGTGGGAATGGACCGCCCCACAGGACACCTGCCCTTCCTCCAGAGGCTTGGGTGGACACTCTAAGATGGACCTCATCCACCGTGCCATCACTGGATCCCCACCACTTAGCCCACCGGACACCCCAGCATTTAGAGCACATGTCTTGTGTGCAGGGCACGAACATACACACTGTCCGACTTAAGAGTAAAGGAGGGTCTGAAATGTCCATAGGTCCTACCCCAGGTCCACCAGCCTCTGCATTGCTGTTACCAGCATCACAATGTCCAATGTGTCACTAAACCCAGTGGTAACTTCTCATTTCTCATCTTACTTGACACACCAGAAGCCTCTGACCCTGCTGATCACTCCTTCCTTCTAGAAACAGCCCTTCTCTCAGCTTCCAGGACAGCACAGCCTGGCTCCCTCCTCCCCACTGGCTACCTCCTTCTCCCTTTGTTTCTTTCACTGGTTGCCCCCGCCCCACCCTGTGACCTCTCAGCACTGGAAGGTCCCAGGACTGTCTTTGAACCTCTTTCTTCTCTTCTCATCTCCACTCATGTCCTTGATGATCTCATCTGGTTTCAGCCTTAAATAACCCTAGACAACAATGACTCACACATCTCTCTCTCCAGCCTGGACATTCCCCTGGATCTAGACGCGTATACGCCACGGCTTACTTGGCATCTCCAGGTGGATGTCCAGTAGACGCATCACGCTCATGCCCATGGAATTCTCCAGCTCTGCCTCTCCCCAAGCCTGCCTCCCGCATGGCCCTCCCATCTTGGTAAATGGCAACTTGGGCCTTCAGGTTGCTCCAGGCAACACTTCAGTGTTATCCTTGACTCCTTTAGTTCTTTCACTCTTCACTCAAGCTATCAGCAAATCCAGTTGGCTCTACCTTGAAAATACGTCAGGAATCCAGGCACCTGTCACCACCTCCTCTGCTACCACCCTGGCCCCAGCCACCATCACCTCTTGTCTGGGTTACAGAAACGGCCTCTACTGGTCTCCCTGCTTTCCCTCTGGCCATGCCCCACCCCTCAGTCTATTCTCAACACAGCTGCTGAGTGCCTGTTAACATGGAAGTCAGATCACGCCACCCACTGTCACAATCCTCCAGGGCCCCTGTGACCTCATCTCCCAGTGCTGTCCCCGGCTCTCTGCTCTGACCACGTGACCACTGTGCTGTCCCTCCGCACGCAGCACGCCCCCCATCTCACCCCTGCTCAGAGGCTCTTGCCTCTTCCTTGGAGACGCTGCCCCCAGAGGGCAGGGCTCGCTCACCCGCCTCCTTCAAACCTTTGTTGCCTTCTCAAGGAGGTGACCCTGATCATCCTCCTGAAACTGCAACCCACACCCTCAGCGCTTTCCTTTCCTCTTTATTTTTATTCATAGCACGTCACACCTTCTAATAAACTATACACTCTTCCCATTTATTTTGTTTGTTATTTCTCTCCCGTGCCTAGAATAAAAGCAGTGATTTTCGCCTCTTTCATTTCTTGCTAGAATGGTGCCTGGTGAAGAGTAGATGCTCAATAATAAATACCTGTTAAATGAATCAATGAATCAATGAATGAATAAATGAGCAAGACAGGCAGCCCAAGTCCCAGATCCCTCTCAGCCACTAACTGGCTCCATGACCCCCTCTCTGGTCACAGCGGGGTAGGAGCTCTTTCTCCTCTCTAAGGTTGACATTGCACTTGAACTTGGCTCCTCCTACACCGCCCCCCCCAACCCCCCTGCCCCAGTTAAGGACCATTATCTCCTCTTCCCTGTGTCATTAATTCTTTGTCTACTGGATCTTTTCCATCAGTATTAACATATGCTGAAACCTCTCCGGTTTTAAGAAGACCATTTTTAATCCCAGTTCCCCCTCCCCCAACTCCCCAGCCAACTCTTCTTCCTCCTTCCCAGCCAATCTTCTGGGAAGACTTTGCTGCACTCACTTTCTCCACTTCCTCACCTCCCGTCACTCACTCCTCAATCCTCTATAATCCTGCTTATGCCTCCACTACCCGAACTGCCCCCAACAAAGTCCCTAGTGCCCTCCTTGTTGTTGCTAAATCCAATTCACAAGGCTTTGGGGTCCTCCTGCAGCTCTTGTCCTGAGCCCTCCCTGCTCCCAGGGACGCTTCCTCTCCCTGCCTAGCTGACCGTTCCATCACAGCCATCCCGACTTCTAGCCAACGCTTAAGTCCTGGGTTCTGCATGCTTCTACCTGGGCCCTCTCATTTTTTTCACCTCACACACTCTTTCTGGGAGATGTTATCTACTCTTTATCATCTGCAAAGGTAACTCGAGAAATTTTGATTTTTATGTGCAATGCCTCACATTTTAAAATACTATACATACAGGTCCAACGCAACACGTCTACAGCCAGATGCAGCCAGTGGTTTGCCAGTTTGCAAGCCCTGGTACAGTGCATGCTTGCTGCGAGGACATGTATGCACCCTTTTGCACTGGGGTGGCTGTGGACAGAGGAGGAGCATTTGGGGAGCAGGTATTATAACTGGACGCTTGACTGTGTAGTTATAATAATGGCAGCAGCTTACTTTTATTGAGTACTTTTATCAAGGATTATTTAAGTGTTTAACATGTAATAAATCTATTAAATTCCACACACGCTTCTGAGAAAAGTAGTATTATCCCCATTTTGCTGCTGAGAAAACAGGTGAACAGAGAGGTTAAGACACCAGCACTCGGTCGGACATTTCATCAAAGGATGGGGACCAGTCTGTATGTCTATGAGCACAACCAAGCCACAAATGGACAGCAATGCACGTGGCCATGATTCTGGGAGTTTGGACTGGAAGACGTCCCCAGTTCTTCACTTCCTCCCCATAACAGAGTCGTGGTTTGTGCTGTGACCTTGCGGTCCTTCCCACTGGAGCAGATGGGGTGAGCTTCCCTGCTCAGTTGACATGAGGCTTGGCCGTGAGACTTGCTTTGACCAGTGGAAATCAGTGGGTGTGACAGCGGCTTTCGGTGGCCTTGCTGTTTGCCTAGTCCTCTCACACTCCTGCTCACTGGCCATGAGAAGAGCTCGTCCCAGATGGCTGCTGCCCCTTCAGCAGCCTAGGTCCCCGACTGTGGGCACATGGAACAGATCTAGAGCCAACCTATGGTCTAGCTGATCCCATGAGAGCCCAGGTCACCCTTACACCTGCAGCCTGAAGCAGAGCCACTCAGCCAACCCACAGACCCATGAGCAAGAAAAATGATGTTACAAGCTACTAAGATTTGGGAGGCTTGTTACACAGAATTGCTGTAGTAGAGACCTGGCTCTATACCTGGTTTATATCTGAGTATAGGTGTGTGTGCCTGTGAGCTCTGTGCACAGATACTTATAGGGTCAACAGAAGCTACTGTGCCCTCCTCTGATCCAGGCTTGTGCTGGGGATTTGGAGATAAATCAGCCATGGGTCTCCTTCTGCCTTCAAGGGTCTCTTTCTGCCCCACAGGGGAAAGAAGGTCTGTTCACAAATATCTGCATTAGAAGGTAGACCACAAAGAGTGAGGCCAAGACGAGGTGGGAGGGGAGGGAGATCTGACTTCCATGCAATAAAGACTTTGGGTAGAAGGCACCGTTTTAATGGGGCTTGAGGATGAGTAGGATTTGAACAGGGAAGGGAGGTGGCAGACCCCTGGGAGCAAGAGAAAAGTGGGAAAGCACTGCCAACTGCATGGGAACGGAAAATAAGTCCATGTGACTGGAGGGCAAAAGGGTACAGAAAGGGGAAAACCAGTGGGAAACTGGTCAAACCAGTGGGAAATGATTGCTTTGACATCAAACCAGGAAGGGCCTTGAACGGTGAAATGGAGCCCCATTTCTGCTGGTGAACTTGTTCCTGTTGTCTCCCCAAGTCTGGAGGCCCTTCCACTCTCCCCCAGAACCCAGGGAGACAACAAAACATGTTCTCCTATATACAGTTATTAAGCCCATTTTACAGATGAGGAAACCGAAGCTCAGAGGTGTTATCTCACTTGTCCGGGGTCACACAGCTCCTAACTGCCAGAGCCACTTTTGCCTCTGGGCTTGGAAAAACTCCCTCTGCTGTCTTGCCCACAGTTCTCTTGAAAGAAGAAAGTTTAACAAGAGCAATGGAACTAAGTTTATCAGTCAGGAAAATAGAACCCAAGCCAGGGAATTCAACAGAGTAAAGTTAACATAGGAAGCTAATAACGATGGTGTTGGATGAGTTGAAAAGCCAAATGGGGAACGTGAGGCAACCCAGAGATGAGTAATGGCAGGAAGCCACTGGCTAGGGGGACACCGGAAGGGGCTGGTGCTATGGGTCCAGAGGCCAGGGCCATGCAGTAGGAGGCGGGTACCACAAAAAAGACACAGCACTGCCCAGGATGCAGAGGGACAGGAGGAATACCCTGGCTTCTCCCTCAATTCCACCCTGCACTCTCCCACTCGTGCGTCCTAATGGTCAAACTTAGTAGGAAACCAGCTCGCAAGAGAGCTTGGGAAATGTCTTTTGCAAGGGTTACACCTCTCTAATACAGAGTGGAGCAGGGGAAGGGCAGGGAGTGTATCTGAGAGCAAATAGGCAGATGTCCAGGGTACTAAGCATAGTACAGTCTCCTTGCCCTCTTTCAAGGTGGATGAGTGAGGGGACACTGACAAGCCCTCAGCAGGAGGGAGGAGGGACCTGGGAAGGGGTCTGTGTCAGGTGTTCTCTCCACCTAATTGCTCTAGGAGGGACACGTGTCTATCCAGTACCAAGGTCCTTTGCAGTGCATGTCCCTTTAAAAGATAAAAGCACAGTTGCCATCCCGGGGCTTCTGAGAGTGTACTACTGGGAATGCCAGTTTCTAGGGGGTCTTCAGGCGATGAGCAAATTGATAGGTAGCCCTGGGCCCCAGGCCCGCCTGCCATACCGGGGCATGGCTGTCCTGCCCGGCTGCACTTGCCAGGTGTCCCCACTGTATGCCTTTGGCTTTCACGCTAAGTGAGCTGGGGAGCTGCCAGAGTTTGGAGCAGAGGAGAGATCACACTTAAGTTCTCACAAGATTCCTCTAGCTGTTGTGTTGAAAATAGGTTGAATGGAGTAAGGAGAACTCTCTAGAAGGAGAGCTTAGAGGAGGTCACCAGAATAACACAGGAAGAGATGACAGTGGCTGGGGCCAGGCGGTAGCATGGAGGTGGTGGGATGTGGACAGACTCTGGCTGTACTTAGAATTCACAGATGGACTGGACATGGGGCCAAGAAAAGAAGAGCCAAGAATGACTCCAGCCAAGGCTCTGAGCTGAGCAACAAGAATGGAACTGCCGTGTCCAGAGACTGCAGAGGCCAAGGGCAGTGTCTGTCTCAGGGAAAGACCAGGAGTTGGGGGTGGACGTGTAAGTTGGAGCCTCTCAGCAGACAGCTAAGTGGAGATGGTGAGCAGGCAGCCCGAGCCAGAGCTCGAGGAGGCTCCCTGTGCTGAGACTCAGGCACTCACTACAGCAAAACTGAAGTGCTGCTAGCAGGTGGCAGGAGAGAAGGGGCTCAAGCTGAGGCCAGCGTGTCTAAAGGGAGATAACCAGTCACCTTCAAGAGAGCTGGGGGACCAGAAAACTAGAAAACAATAGATGTTGCCACTCCATGTGAATCGAGACCCGTTTAGTCCCCAACCAGAAGATGTCCCGTCAGACTCTGAGCCCCAGCTGACCTAGAATGCCTCCCTCAGGGCGCTCGCTGCCGCTCGAAACCAGGAAGGTGCTCCCCAGACCTCAGCAAGAGCTCTTGCTGGGCACGCTCAGCTCACTGACTCCGCCTTCCCCAAACCCTCTGCCAGAGGCACGGCTAGCCCCGTTCACAGAAGGGACTCGCCCGGTGCCTCTGAGTCAATACGAAGTCCTGGGGCCAAAGCCGGTCTTCGGCCAAGTCCAGGGCCTTCCCCTGTGCCAAGGGTCCCCTGAGAGCAGCATCTGATTCCCGGCCTGGGCTCCTCAACAGTTGAAGATGCTGCTCTAGGTCACCTCTAGCATCAGTGAACTTTAATGTCAGTGCCAACTCAAGGTTGCCACCAGGAGGTGAAAAGCTAATGAGGGACCACACAGAAAGCCTTTGGCCCCGTGGAAACAGTGGCCTTGGAGCAGTGAAAAGTGGCAGTCGCTTCTTTTACTTATTTAAGGGATGAAAGAAAAAGCTCTGAAAGTGAATGAGTTCTCAGAAATAGAGGAGAACAGCTCACCCCCACCCGCTTTGCTTGACCCCCCTTACTCTACTCAATATTCAGGTTGCAGGGATTTTCTTTCTTTGGCTGGACTATTTCTTTAGGATCAGTTCCTGGGCTGTGATTACTGGGCCAAGAGGTCAGAATCCCTTTAATGGGTCATAATACTCGTTGCCATATTGCTTTCCAGAAAAGATGGTCCCCATTTAACTTTACACTTAATACTAGTGATTAAGTTCATATTTTTTCTTACAATCTACTTCACTATTCCTTTACTCATTCGGTGGGTGCAGCATAATTAATTTACATTCCTTTGAAAGCCAAATTAGAACATTTTTGGAAATGCTTGTTGTTTAAGTGTTTCCTTTTAAAATTTGCTTGAGTGTGAACAGTCCATGCATAACCTTTGCCCATTTATTATGGGGTCTTTAATCAACAAATATCATGTGCAAGGCACCTGAGACCGTCGCTTTGCAGGAACTTTCTAAATGCCACAGCAATGAACATCTTCGTCATCACATCGAATTCAGATTTTTCCCCAGTCTGACTGCCCGTTGAATATTTTCATTTTTATTTTTATATGTTAAGTTTTAAAAAATGTTTGTAAGTCAGATTTGTGCTATGTTTTTCCTCTGTAATTTTTTTCCATCAGAGGTTTTAAAGTTTAGAAAGTTACCACTCCATTATTTCACCAGTACTTAATTCTATTTAATACCTAATTCTATTATTTACATTTTTTATTTTAATTCTTCCATCCAGTGTTTTTGGATAAAGAATATTCTACCAAACACTTATGTAGAATGTAATATGCAAAACAAAAACTGCCCCCAAACAAACAAAAAACTCACTTCAAAGAGGTACGGGAAAGCCCACTTCAGCAAAGTTAATTAGGCTTCTTCACTGGAGGACTCCTCAGACTTCAATACGCTAATGAATCTTGTGGATCACCAAGATTTGGGAGGACTGGCATGATTAGTATAAAACGCTTCTCAGACTCTGTGACCATGGAACCCTTTTTTCACAAAGCACCTCTTGAAGCTAGTGTTCCATTGTCACACTTTGGAAAATGCTGTTTTTAACCCAACTTCAGATCAAAAATCAAAACCAAACTATAAGCTCCATGAGAATGAGGATTTTTGCCTGTATCACTCCCTGCTACATTCCCAACATACAGTAGATGCTCAGTACATATTAGGTGAGTAAACAAATGTGCACATGAACAAGTAAACAAATAAGTGCACGCACAACTAAACAAAGCACATCAAGTCTAGCACAACACCGAGATAGTGCAGTCTAAGATGCAGGGAGGGGCAGGAATTCTGTGTGGTTCACTGCTGCATCTCTAGGACCTAGAATACGCCTAGGGCATGGTAGGTATTCAACAAACACTTGAATAGATGAATGGATAAAGGAATGAGTCACTTGTCTAACCCAGCTCCTGACTTCAGTCCCTAACACCCTTCCTTTTAGGGAAGGGAAAGAGTATCTCACCTGGGTAGGAGTACAGACACTTGGTCATGACCATAGGCAGCTCTGGAGGCAGTTCCAGGCACCAGCAACTGTGCTCAGAGGCCCAGGGCCTCAGAAGTGCCCCTTTAGAGATACAACGGCCCTCATGAAGCTCACAGATGAGTTTTCATGCCAGCATCAGAAGCCCAGCCACACATCCAGCATGGCAAAGGGACATATCCCACCCTAGGGAAGTTGAGGACCAGATTTCTTTGACACTGTCCAGACTAGTTGAGTGAAAACTTCAAATCCTTCCCTTAAAGACAAGTGGAAATGGGCCAGAGCCCGCCATGGTGCTGTCCTCAGACTGGCCCTGTGGGCAGAACCTTGCAGCCTAAGACACTGAGTGACCTGAGTCTTTGGGGGCAAGGCAGGTCTCTTAGCATCACAAATGGCTCTGCATCTGGAGGAGCACACCTGCCACGTTCACTGCCATCCTGAAACCAATGTCCAGTCCTTCCTCCTTACCTTTCACCCATCACTCAGCTAGACCAGCACAAAACTTTCAAGACCAACCTCTATCACATGGGAACCTAAGTTACAGCAAGGTTCCCAAGTAAAGCTCTGCTGCGGGTCCACTGCTTGGATGTGTGTGGGAAATGGCTGCAAGCAGCTGTTAATACAGCCTGTTCCTGACAGCTGAGGTGTCTCTGACCTTCAGCCAGCTATGCCCAGCACCTACAGCGGAAGAGCACGATGAGTTTTCAAGGAACAGCTCCCAAAGCCTGGCCCTGGAGCATGGGTGATATTTTCCAAATATTACCCCTGGGTAATATTTCCTCTCAGAGTACCCAGCACAGCCCCAGAGAGTCCCATGTCACCACAAGTGAAGGCCCCCCACCCCCCAGTTCAGGGAAGGCTGACCCCTTCAACCAACCCCTGTGTTTGAGGTTTGAGCAGCTTCCGTGGCAAAGAAGAGAGGAAACAATGAGCTTTATAAAGAACCATATTTATTTTCATTTACAGCATCAAATACCATAAATAAAGCTAAACATTGTCCGCCGTGTGCAAAATACAGGGTTCCATGTGGCACTGTAATGACTACCAAAGGTCACAAACATGCGTGCTGATGATGTGGGGAGGCTAGCTAGGGAGGAGGCTGGAGGGAGGAGGGCACTCTTTGGTTGACATTCTAAAAAGGGGGGAGACTCTGCAAGAGAAGGTAAGACAAGAACGGTGACTTGGTCCTGGCTAGGATCTGCACCAACGAGGGGGCCATGCAGCATGCAGGGCTGTGCAGACAGGCAAGGGTCAGCATGGCTCTGGGCCGCATGCAGGACGCACACCACCTGTGGCCCGAGACTGCGAGGCCTGGCCTTCAGCAGCCCCACTGTACTTGGCGTGGCGTTTCTCTTTAAAAGCACTCTGAGTGTCCTGCTGCTCCAGCTAAAGGCTCGTGGGGGCACTGAAATGCGCTGCTCCAGACCTGGGGCCCCACTGAGTCATCTCTCAAAGGCATCCCTGGTCTGTGACAATGACTGCTCTAGTTGAAGCCTCTGTATCATCCAGGGCTTTACGAGCCCAGAGCGATCAGAAGAGCCACAGCAAAGCCCTTGGAGGTAAAGTATAGGCTGCAGTGGAGAAAGGATTTGCTAGGAAAATTGTGATTGTGTGTTCAAAATACAGAGTCTGGGTCAAGCTTGTGATGAAGCCTGGGAGTATTTTTTATTTTAAATCCTTCTGAAAAGAGTCACCTATGGTTTTCATCGATAACCTTTATACTAGAACCAACTGAAGAAGATGCTGGTATGCATGTGCTTTTTCAGAGGCTGAGAGGTGAAAGAGTTCTCTTCAATGGTGAAGCGCCCTCTCTACGGTACTGTCTCACATTCGGGGTTAACCCTCCCAGGAAGGTGAGGGGCTTTGTACGTGCAACCAGAAAAGCATGCACGCAGGCCGCAGGGCGCAGAGGGGAGGCGGGGCAGGCACTTGGGGTGGACCGGGCAGCTGGCTCAGAGGGATGGAATCAGAAACGGCTTTCGCTTTTGAGCTGAACACCACCCCATGCTGTTCACCAACCATGCCACTGAATGAGCGCATTAGTATGCAAGACACTCGCAGTTAGCTCAACCAAGGCCACGGCGGGGGCATGGGGTACGGAAAGCGGGTCAGGGGTTAGTACCACTCTCTGAAAATTGGCAAGAAAACCAGTCACCTCAGAGCAGAATTGTGTCAGCCAAGAAGTGGGTGTAGCACCGGAAGGCTGAAATGAACTGACGGCCACAGTGTAAGGTCGGAAAGAGAGAGACAGAAAAGAGAATTTAGTTGCGGGGCACAAGGCAACACGAGAAGGCACGGGAATTGAAAACGAGGCAACCATTAAAAACAGAGAAACTTCCCCAAACAAGTTACGGTTTGCTTAGGACGGATGAACCTTTCTGGCAGTGAGCAGCCACTTATCTGCAAGAGTGAATCCGTGCAATTGGCCGTCCCTCCTCTGTCCTCCACAGCCCTCCACATCCTCTCTGCCCCGATTTTACTCTCGAGCCCCACGTTCATTCTTGAATATGTTGTGGAGGCTTAGAGACATC